>NC_084472.1:300000-513301 GCF_027409185.1 Cynocephalus volans | reverse complement strand
CCTGTTCAATCCGTTTTTATCCGGTTTAAAACGGTTCATTCCGGTTTTATCCGGTTTAAACCGGTTTAAGCTGTTTCAATCCGGTTTTATCCGGTTTAAACCGGTTTAAGCCGGTTCAATCTGGTTTTATCCGGTTTAAACCGGTTCTATCCGGTTTAAAGCAGTTAGCCTGGTTCAACTGGTTTTATCCGGTTTAAACCGGTCTTATCCGGTTTAAACCGTTTTAAGCTGGTTCATTCCGGGTTTATCATGTTTAAACCGGTTTAAACCGGTTAAATCCGTTTTTATCCGGTTTTATCAGGTTTAAACCGTTTCAAACCGGTTTTATTCGTTTTAAACCGGTTTAATACGGTTCAATCCGGTTTTATCCGGTTTAAACCGGTTTAAGCCGGTTCTATCTGGTTTAAAACGGTTTAAGCCGGTTCATTCCGGTTTTATCCGGTTTAAACGGGTTTAAGCCGGTTCTATCTGGTTTAAACCGGTTTAAGCCGGTTCAATCCGGTTTTATCCGGTTTAAACCGGTTTAAGCCGGTTCTATCTGGTTTAAACCGGTTTAAGCCGGTTCAATCCGGTTTTATCCGGTTTAAACCGGTTTAAGCTGGTTCTCTCTGGTTTAAACTGGTTTAAGCCGGTTCATTCCGGTTTTATCCGGTTTAAACTGGTTTAAGCCGGTTCAATCCGGTTTTATCCGGTTTAAACGGGTTTGAGCCGGATCATACCGGTTTTACCCAGTTTAAACGGGTTTAAGCCCGTTCTATCTGGTTTAAACCGGTTTAAGCCGGTTCAATCCGGTTTTATCCCGTTGAAACCGGTTTAAGCCGGTTCTCTCTGGTTTAAACTGGTTTAAGCCGGTTCATTCCGGTTTTATCCGGTTTTAACCGGTTTAAACCGGTTCAATCCGGTTTTATCGGGTTCAATCTGGTTGAAACCGGTTCTATCCGGTTTAAACCGGTTTTAACTGGTTCAATCCGGTTTTATCCACTTTAAGCCTGTTCTATCTGGTTTAAACCGGTTTACGCCGGTTCATTCCGGTTTTATCTGGTTTAAACCTGTTCAAACCGTTTTTATCCAGTTGAAACCGGTTTAAACCGGTTTAATCCGGTTTTATCCAGTTTAAACCGGTTCTATCAGGTTCTATCTGGTTTAAGCCCGTTTAAACCGGTTCATTCCGGTTTTATCCAGTTTAAACCGGTTTAATCCGGTTTTATCTGGTTTAAACCGGTTCAATCCGCTTTTATCCGGTTTAAACCGGTTCAATCCGGTTTTATCCGGTTTAAACCCGTTCAATCAAGTTTTATCCGGTTTAAACCGGTTTAAACCAGTTCAATCCGGTTTTGTCTGGTTTAAACCGGTTTGAACTGGTTCAATCCGGTTTTATCCGGTTTAAACCGGTTCTATCTGGTTTTATCCGGTTTAAACAGGTTTAAACCGGTTCAAGCCGGTTTTATCCAGTTTAAACAGTTCAATCCGGTTTTATCGGGTTTAAACCGGTTCGATCTGTTTTTATCTGGTATAAACCGGTTTAAACGGGGTCAATCCAGTTTCAGTCGGTTTAAACCAGTTCAATCCGGTTTTATCGGGTTGAAACTGGTTCAATCAGGATTTATCCGGTTTAATCCGGTTCTATCTGGTTTTATCCGATTTAAACAGGTTTAAACCAGTTCAATGCGGTTCTATCCGGTTTAAACCGGTTCTATCTGGTTTTATCCGGATTAAACCGGTTCTATCCGGTTTTATCCGGATTAAACCAGTTCAATCCGGTTTTATCCGGTTTAAACCAGTTAAATCCGTTTTTGTCCGGTTTAAACCGGTTTATACCAGTTCAATCCGGTTTTATATCGTTTAAACCGGTTCCATCCGGTTTTATCCAGTTTATACCATTTCAATCCGGTTTTATCCGCTTTAAACCGGTTCAATCAGGTTCTATCCAGTTTAAACTGGTTCTAACCGGTTTTATCTGGTTTAAACCGGTTTAAACCGGTTCAATCCAGTTCTCTCCGTTTTAAACCGGTTTAAAACGGTCCAATCCGGTTCTCTCCGGTTTAAACCAGTTTAAACCGGTTCAATCCGGTTTTAACCGGATTAAAACGGTTCAATCCGGTTTTATCTGGTTTAAACCATTAAAATCCGGTTTTATCCATTTTCAACCGGATTAAACTGGTTCAATCCGGTTTTATCCAGTTTAATCCGGTTCAATATGGTTTTATCCGGTTTAAACCGGTGGAAACCGGTTCAATCTGGTTTTATCCGGTTCAAAAGGCTTCTATCCGGTTTTATGCCCTTTAAACCAGTTTTAACCAGTTCAATCCGGTTTTATCCAGATTAAACCAGTTAAATCCGTTTTTATCCGGTTTTATCCGGTTTAAACCAGTTCAATCCGGTTTTATCGGGTTTAAACCGGTTCAATCCGGTTCTATCCAGTTTAAACTGGTTCTGTCCGGTTTTATCCGTTTTAAACCGGTTTAAACCGGTTCAATGCAGTTTTATCCGGTTTAAAACGGTTCTATGCGTTTTTATCTGGTTTAAAAAGGTTTAAACCGGTTCAATCCGGTTCTCTCCGGTTTAAACCGGTTTACATCTCTTCAATCTGATTCTCTCCAGTTTAAACCACTTTAAACCAGTTCAATCCGGTTTGATCCGGTTTAAACCGGTTCAATCCGGTTTTATCTGGTTTAAACCAGTTCAATCCGGTTTTATGCAGTTTCAACCGGTTCTATCCGGTTCAATCCGGTTTAAACCGGTTAAAACCGGTTCTATCTGGTTTTATCCGGTTTAAACCGGTTCAATCTGGTTTTATCCGGTTTAAACCTGTTTAAACCGGTTCAATCCGGTTTTATTCGCTTTAAACTGTTTCAATCCGGTTTTGCCCGGTTTAAACCGGTTTAAACCGGTTCAATCCGGTTTTATCAGGTTCAATCCGGTTTAAACCGGTCTAAGCCGGTTCAATCTGGTTTAATCCGGTTTAAACCGGTTCATTCTGGTTTTACCCGGTATAAACCGGTTTAAACCGGTTCAATCGGGTTTTATCCGGTTTAATCAGGTTAAAACCGGTTAAAACCGGTTTTATCCTGATTTATCCGGTTTAAACCGGTTCAATCCGGTTTTATGCGGTTTAAACCGGTTTAAACCGGTTCAATCCAGTTTTATCCGGTTTAAACCGGTTCTATCCGGTTCTATCCGGTTGAAACCGGTTTAAACCGGTTCAATCCGGTTTTGTCCGGTTTAAACCGGGTCAATCCGGTTTTATCCGGTTGAAACCGGTTCAATCCGGTTTTATCCGGTTCAATCCGGTTTTATCCGGTTTAAACCGGTTCAATCCAGTTTTATCCAGTTTAAACCGGTTCTATCCGGTTTAAACTGGTTTAAACTGGTTCAATCCGGTTTAAACCGGATTAAACCGTTTCAATCCGGTTTTATCTGTTTTAAACCGGTTTAAACCAGTTCAATCCGGTTTTATCCGGTTGAAACCGGTTCTATCCGGTTCAATCCGGTTTAAACCGGTTTCAACCGGTTCTATCCGGTTTTATCCGTTTTGAACCCGTTCAATCTGGTTTTATCCGGTTTAAACCAGTTCATTCCGGTTTTATCCAGTTTATACCGGTTTAAACCGGTTCAATCCAGTTTTATCCGGTTTAAACCGGTCTAAGCCGGTTCAATCGTGTTTAATCCGTTTTAAACCGGTTCAATCCGGTTTTATCGGGTTCAATCCGGTTTAAACTGGTTCAATCCGGTTTTATCCGGTTTAAACCGGTTTAAACCGGTTCAATCCGGTTTTATCCGGTTTAAGCCTGTTCTATCTGGTTTAAACCGGTTTAAGCCGGTACATTCCGGTTTTATCTGGCTTAAACCGGTTCAAACCGGTTTTATCCAGTTTAAACCGGTTTAAACCGGTTCAATCCGGTTTTATCCAGTTTAAACCGGTTCTATCTGGTTCTATCTGGTTTAAGCCGGTTTAAACCGGTTCATTCCGGTTTTACCCGGTTTAAACCGGTTCTATCCGGTTCTATCTGGTTTAAGCCGGTTCTATCCGGTTTTATCTGGTTTAAGCCGGTTTAAACCGGTTCATTCCGGTTTTACCCGGTTTAAACCGGTTCTATTAGGTTCTATTTGGTTTAAGCCGGTTTAAACCGGATCATTCCGGTTTTACCCGGTTCCAACCGGTTCTATCCGGTTTAAACCAGTTTAAACCAGTTCATTCCGGTTTCATCCAGTTTATACCAGTTTAAACCGGTTCAATCCAGTTTTAACCGGTTTAAACCGGTCTAAGCCGGTCCAATCCGGTTTAATCCAGTTTCAACCGGTTCAATTCGGTTTTATCCGCTTTAAACCGGTTCAATCCGGTTCTTTCCGGTTGAAACTGGTTTAAACCTGTTCAATCCAGTTTTATCCGGTTTAAACCGGTTCAATCCGGTTTTATCTGGTTTAGACCAGTTTAAAATAGTTCAATCCGGTTTTATCCGGTTTAATCCGGTTTAAACCGGTTCAGTCCGGTTTTATCCGGTTTAAACCGTTTTAAACCGGTTCAATCCGTTTTTATCCGGTTTAAACCGGTTCAATCCGGTTTTATCCGGTTTAAACCGGTTCAATCCGGTTTTATCCAGTTTAAACCGGTTTAAACCAGTTCAATCCGGTTTTATCCAGTTTAAACCGGTTCAATCCGTTTTTATCCGGTTTAAACCGGTTCATTCCGGTTTTATCCGGTTTAAACCGGTTTAAGCTGTTTCAATCCGGTTTTATCCAGTTCAATCTGGTTTAATCCGGTTTAAAGCGGTTCAATCCGGTTTTATCCAGTTTAAACCGGTTCTATCCGGTTCAATCTGGTTTAAACTGGTTTAAACTGGTTCAATCCGGTTTAAACCGGATTAAACCGCTTCAATCCGGTTTTATCTGGTTTAAACCGGTTTAAACCAGTTCAATCCGGTTTTATCCGGTTGAAACCGGTTCTATCCGGTTCAATCCGGTTTAAACCCTTTCAATCTGGTTTTATCCGGTTTAAACCAGTTCATTCCGGTTTTATCCAGTTTATACCGGTTTAAACCGGTTCAATCCGGTTTCAACCGGTCTAAGCCGGTTCAATCGGGTTTAATCCGTTTTAAACCGGTTCAATCCGGTTTTATCGGGTTCAATCCGGTTTAAACTGGTTCAATCCGGTTTTATCCGGTTTAAACCGGTTCAATCCGGTTTTATCCGGTTTAAGCCTGTTCTATCTGGTTTAAACCGGTTTAAGCCGGTTCATTCCGGTTTTATCTGGTTTAAACCGGTTCAAACCGGTTTTATCCAGTTTAAACCGGTTTAAACCGGTTCAATCCGGTTTTATCCAGTTTAAACCGGTTCTATCCGGTTCTATCTGGTTTAAGCCGGTTTAAACCGGTTCATTCCGCTTTTACCCGGTTTAAACCGGTTCTATCCGGTTCTATCTGGTTTAAGCCGGTTTAAACCGGTTCATTCCGGTTTTACCCGGTTCCAACCGGTTCTATCCGGTTTAAACCGGTTTAAACCAGTTCATTCCGGTTTCATCCAGTTTATACCGGTTTAAACCGGTTCAATCCAGTTTTAACCGGTCTAAGCCGGTCCAATCCGGTTTAATCCAGTTTCAACCGGTTCAATTCGGTTTTATCCGCTTTAAACCGGTTCAATCCGTTTCTTTCCGGTTGAAGCTGGTTTAAACCTGTTCAATCCAGTTTTATCCAGTTTAAACCGGTTCAATCCGGTTTTATCTGGTTTAGACCAGTTTAAAATAGTTCAATCCGGTTTTATCCGGTTTAAACCGGTTCAGTCCGGTTTTATCCGGTTTTAACCGTTTTAAACCGGTTCAATCCGTTTTTATCCGGTTTAATCCGGTTTAAACCGGTTCAATCCGGTTTTATCCAGTTTAAACCGGTTTAAACCAGTTCAATCCGGTTTTATCCAGTTTAAACCGGTTCAATCCATTTTTATCCGGTTTAAACCGGTTCATTCCGGTTTTATCTGGTTTAAACCGGTTTAAGCTGTTTCAATCCGGTTTTATCCGGTTTAAACCGGTTTAAGCCGGTTCAATCTGGTTTTATCCGGTTTAAACCGGTTCTATCCGGTTTAAACCAGTTAGCCCGGTTCAATCTGGTTTTATCCGGTTTAAACCGGTTTAAACCAGTTCAATCCGGTTTTATCCGGTTTAAACCGGTTCATTCCGGTTTTATCCGGTTTTAACCGGTTTAAGCTGTTTCAATCCGGTTTTATCCAGTTTAAACCGGTTTAAGCCGGTTCAATCTGGTTTTATCCGGTTTAAACCGGTTCTATCCGGTTTAAACCAGTTAGCCTGGTTCAATCTGGTTTTATCCGGTTTAAACCGGTCTTATCCGGTTTAAACCGTTTTAAGCTGGTTCATTCCGGGTTTATCAGGTTTAAACCGGTTTAAACCGGTTAAATCCGTTTTTATCCGGTTTTATCAGGTTTAAACCGTTTCAAACCGGTTTTATTCGTTTTAAACCGGTTTAATACGGTTCAATCCGGTTTTATCCGGTTTAAACCGGTTTAAGCCGGTTCTATCTGGTTTAAAACGGTTTAAGCCGGTTCATTCCGGTTTTATCCGGTTTAAACGGTTTACGCCGGTTCTATCGGGTTTAAACCGGTTTAAGCCGGTTCAATCCGGTTTTATCCGGTTTAAACCGGTTTAAGCCGGTTCTATCTGGTTTAAACCGGTTTAAGCCGGTTCAATCTGGTTTTATCCGGTTTAAACCGGTTTAAGCCGGTTCTCTCTGGTTTAAACTGGTTTAAGCTGGTTCATTCCGGTTTTATCCGGTTTAAACTGGTTTAAGCCGGTTCAATCCGGTTTTATCCGGTTTAAACTGGTTTAAGCCGGATCATACCGGTTTTATCCGGTTTAAACGGGTTTAAGCCGGTTCAATCCGGTTTTATCCCGTTGAAACCGGTTTAAGCCGGTTCTCTCTGGTTTAAACTGGTTTAAGCCGGTTCATTCCGGTTTTATCCGGTTTAATCCGGTTTAAACCGGTTCAATCCGGTTTTATCCGGTTTAAACCTGTTTAAACCGGTTCAATCCGGTTTTATCGGGTTCAATCCGGTTGAAACCGGTTCTATCCAGTTTAAACCGGTTTAAACTGGTTCAATCCGGTTTTATCCACTTTAAGCCTGTTCTATCTGGTTTAAACCGGTTTACGCCGGTTCATTCCGGTGTTATCTGGTTTAAACCTGTTCAAACCGTTTTTATCCAGTTTAAACCGGTTTAAACCGGTTTAATCCGGTTTTATCCAGTTTAAACCTGTTCTATCAGGTTCTATCTGGGTTAAGCCCGTTTAAACCGGTTCATTCCGGTTTTATCCGGTTTAAACCGGTTTAATCCGGTTTTATCTGGTTTAAACCGGTTCAATCCGCTTTTATCCGGTTTAAACCGGTTCAATCCGGTTTTATCCGGTTTAAACCCGTTCAATCAAGTTTTATCCGGTTTAAACCGGTTTAAACCGGTTCAATCCGGTTTTGTCTGGTTTAAACCGGTTTCAACCGGTTCAATCCGGTTTTATCCGGTTTAAACCGGTTCTATCTGGTTTTATCCGGTTTAAACAGGTTTAAACCGGTTCAAGCCGGTTTTATCCAGTTTAAACAGTTCAATCCGGTTTTATCGGGTTTAAACCGGTTCGATCTGTTTTTATCCGGTATAAACCGGTTTAAACGGGGTCAATCCAGTTTCAGTCGGTTTAAACCAGTTCAATCCGGTTTTATCGGGTTGAAACTGGTTCAATCAGGATTTATCCGGTTTAATCCGGTTCTATCTGGTTTTATCCGATTTAAACAGGTTTAAACCAGTTCAATGCGGTTCTATCCGGTTTAAACCGGTTCTATCTGGTTTTATCCGGATTAAACCGGTTCTATCCGGTTTTATCCGGATTAAACCAGTTCAATCCGGTTTTATCCGGTTTAAACCAGTTAAATCCGTTTTTGTCCGGTTTAAACCGGTTTATACCAGTTCAATCCGGTTTTATATCGTTTAAACCGGTTCCATCCGGTTTTATCCAGTTTATACCATTTCAATCCGGTTTTATCCGCTTTAAACCGGTTCAATCAGGTTCTATCCAGTTTAAACTGGTTCTAACCGGTTTTGTCTGGTTTAAACCGGTTTAAACCGGTTCAATCCAGTTCTCTCCGTTTTAAACCGGTTTAAAATGGTCCAATCCGGTTCTCTCCGGTTTAAACCAGTTTAAACCGGTTCAATCCGGTTTTAACCGGATTAAAACGGTTCAATCCGGTTTTATCTGGTTTAAACCATTAAAATCCGGTTTTATCCATTTTCAACCGGATTAAACTGGTTCAATCCGGTTTTATCCAGTTTAATCCGGTTCAATATGGTTTTATCCGGTTTAAACCGGTGGAAACCGGTTCAATCTGGTTTTATCCGGTTCAAACGGGTTCTATCCGGTTTTATGCCCTTTAAACCAGTTTTAACCAGTTCAATCCGGTTTTATCCAGATTAAACCAGTTAAATCCGTTTTTATCCGGTTTTATCCGGTTTAAACCGGTTCAATCCGGTTTTATCGGGTTTAAACTGGTTCAATCCGGTTCTATCCAGTTTAAACTGGTTCTGTCCGGTTTCATCCAGTTTATACCGGTTTAAACCGGTTCAATCCAGTTTTAACCGGTTTAAACCGGTCTAAGCCGGTCCAATCCGGTTTAATCCAGTTTCAACCGGTTCAATTCGGTTTTATCCGCTTTAAACCGGTTCAATCCGTTTCTTTCCGGTTGAAACTGGTTTAAACCTGTTCAATCCAGTTTTATCCGGTTTAAACCGGTTCAATCCGGTTTTATCTGGTTTAGACCAGTTTAAAATAGTTCAATCCGGTTTTATCCGGTTTAATCCGGTTTAAACCGGTTCAGTCCGGTTTTATCCGGTTTAAACCGTTTTAAACCGGTTCAATCCGTTTTTATCCGGTTTAATCCGGTTTAAACCGGTTCAATCCGGTTTTATCCAGTTTAAACCGGTTTAAACCAGTTCAATCCGGTTTTATCCAGTTTAAACCGGTTCAATCCGTTTTTATCCGGTTTAAACCGGTTCATTCCAGTTTTATCCGGTTTTATCCGGTTTAAACCGGTTCAATCCGGTTTTATCCGGTTCAATCTGGTTTAATCCGGTTTTATCCGGTTTAAACCGGTTCAATCCGGTTTTTTCCAGTTTAAACCGGTTCTATCCGGTTCAATCTGGTTTAAACTGGTTTAAACTGGTTCAATCCGGTTTAAACCGGATTAAACCGCTTCAATCCGGTTTTATCTGGTTTAAACCGGTTTAAACCAGTTCAATCCGGTTTTATCCGGTTGAAACCGGTTCTATCCGGTTCAATCCGGTTTAAACCCGTTCAATCTGGTTTTATCCGGTTTAAACCAGTTCATTCCGGTTTTATCCAGTTTATACCGGTTTAAACCGGTTCAATCCAGTTCTCTCCGTTTTAAACCGGTTTAAAACGGTCCAATCCGGTTCTCTCCGGTTTAAACCAGTTTAAACCGGTTCAATCCGGTTTTAACCGGATTAAAACGGTTCAATCCGGTTTTATCTGGTTTAAACCATTAAAATCCGGTTTTATCCATTTTCAACCGGATTAAACTGGTTCAATCCGGTTTTATCCAGTTTAATCCGGTTCAATATGGTTTTATCTGGTTTAAACCGGTGGAAACCGGTTCAATCTGGTTTTATCCGGTTCAAAAGGCTTCTATCCGGTTTTATGCCCTTTAAACCAGTTTTAACCAGTTCAATCCGGTTTTATCCAGATTAAACCAGTTAAATCCGTTTTTATCCGGTTTTATCCGGTTTAAACCAGTTCAATCCGGTTTTATCGGGTTTAAACCGGTTCAATCCGGTTCTATCCAGTTTAAACTGGTTCTGTCCGGTTTTATCCGTTTTAAACCGGTTTAAACCGGTTCAATGCAGTTTTATCCGGTTTAAAACGGTTCTATGCGTTTTTATCTGGTTTAAAAAGGTTTAAACCGGTTCAATCCGGTTCTCTCCGGTTTAAACCGGTTTACATCTGTTCAATCTGATTCTCTCCAGTTTAAACCACTTTAAACCAGTTCAATCTGGTTTGATCCGGTTTAAACCGGTTCAATCCGGTTTTATCTGGTTTAAACCAGTTCAATCCGGTTTTATGCAGTTTCAACCGGTTCTATCCGGTTCAATCCGGTTTAAACCGGTTAAAACCGGTTCTATCTGGTTTTATCCGGTTTAAACCGGTTCAATCTGGTTTTATCCGGTTTAAACCTGTTTAAACCGGTTCAATCCGGTTTTATTCGCTTTAAACTGTTTCAATCCGGTTTTGCCCGGTTTAAACCGGTTGAAACCGGTTCAATCCGGTTTTATCAGGTTCAATCCGGTTTAAACCGGTCTAAGCCGGTTCAATCTGGTTTAATCCGGTTTAAACCGGTTCAGTCTGGTTTTACCCGGTATAAACCGGTTTAAACCGGTTCAATCGGGTTTTATCCGGTTTAAACAGGTTAAAACCGGTTAAAACCGGTTTTATCCTGATTTATCCGGTTTAAACCGGTTCAATCCGGTTTTATGCGGTTTAAACCGGTTTAAACCGGTTCAATCCAGTTTTATCCGGTTTAAACCGGTTCTATCCGGTTCTATCCGGTTGAAACCGGTTTAAACCGGTTCAATCCGGTTTTGTCCGGTTTAAACCGGGTCAATCCGGTTTTATCCGGTTTAAACCGGTTCAATCCGGTTTTATCAGGTTCAATCCGGTTGAAACCGGTTCTATTCGGTTTTATCCGGTTAAAACCGGTCTAAGCCGGTTCAATCTGGTTTAATCCGGTTTAAACCGGTTCAGTCTGGTTTTACCCGGTATAAACCGGTTTAAACCGGTTCAATCGGGTTTTATCCGGTTTAAACAGGTTAAAACTGGTTAAAACCGGTTTTATCCTGATTTATCCGGTTTAAACCGGTTCAATCCGGTTTTATGCGGTTTAAACCAGTTTAAACCGGTTCAATCCGGTTTTATCCGGTTTAAACCGGTTCTATCCGGTTCTATCCGGTTGAAACCAGTTTAAACCGGTTCAATTCGGTTTTGTCCGGTTTAAACCGGGTCAATCCGGTTTTAACCGGTTGAAACCGGTTCAATCCGGTTTTATCCGGTTCAATCCGGTTTTATCCGGTTTAAACCGGTTTAAACTGGTTCAATCCGGTTTAAACCGGATTAAACCGCTTCAATCCGGTTTTATCTGGTTTAAACCGGTTCAATCCGTTTTTATCCAGTTTAAACCAGTTCTATCCGGTTTAAACCGGTTTAAAATGGTTCAATCCGGTTTAAACCGGATTAAACCGCTTCAATCCGGTTTTATCTGGTTTAAACCGGTTTAAACCAGTTCAATCCGGTTTTATCCGGTTGAAACCGGTTCTATCCGGTTCAATGCGGTTTAAACCGGTTTCAACCGGTTCTATCCGGTTTTATCCGTTTTAAACCCGTTCAATCTGGTTTTATCCGGTTTAAACCAGTTCATTCCGGTTTTATCCAGTTTATACCAGTTTAAACCGGTTCAATCCGGTTTTATCCGGTTTAAACCGGTCTAAGCCGGTTCAATCGGGTTTAATCCGTTTTAAACCGGTTCAATCCGGTTTTATCGGGTTCAATCCGGTTTAAACTGGTTCAATCCGGTTTTATCCGGTTTAAACCGGTTTAAAACGGTTCAATCCGGTTTTATCCGGTTTAAGCCTGTTCTATCTGGTTTAAACCGGTTTAAGCCGGTACATTCCGGTTTTATCTGGCTTAAACCGGTTCAAACCGGTTTTATCCAGTTTAAACCGGTTTAAACCAGTTCAATCCGGTTTTATCCAGTTTAAACCGGTTCTATCCGGTTCTATCTGGTTTAAGCCGGTTTAAACCGGTTCATTCCGGTTTTACCCGGTTTAAACCGGTTCTATCCGGTTCTATCTGGTTTAAGCCGGTTCTATCCGGTTTTATCTGGTTTAAGCCGGTTTAAACCGGTTCATTCCGGTTTTACCCGGTTTAAACCGGTTCTATCCGGTTCTATCTGGTTTAAGCCGGTTTAAACCGGTTCATTCCGGTTTTACCCGGTTCCAACCGGTTCTATCCGGTTTAAACCGGTTTAAACCAGTTCATTCCGGTTTCATCCAGTTTATACCGGTTTAAACCGGTTCAATCCATATTTAACCGGTTTAAACCGGTCTAAGCCGGTCCAATCCGGTTTAATCCAGTTTCAACCGGTTCAATTCGGTTTTATCCGCTTTAAACCGGTTCAATCGGTTCTTTCCGGTTGAAACTGGTTTAAACCTGTTCAATCCAGTTTTATCCGGTTTAAACCGGTTCAATCCGGTTTTATCTGGTTTAGACCAGTTTAAAATAGTTCAATCCGGTTTTATCCGGTTTAATCCGGTTTAGACCGGTTCAGTCCGGTTTTATCCGGTTTAAACCGTTTTAAACCGGTTCAATCCGTTTTTATCCGGTTTAATCCGGTTTAAACCGGTTCAATCCGGTTTTATCCAGTTTAAACCGGTTCAATCCGTTTTTATCCGGTTTAAACCGGTTCATTCCGGTTTTATCCGGTTTAAACCGGTTTAAGCTGTTTCAATCCGGTTTTATCCGGTTCAATCTGGTTTAATCCGGTTTAAACCGGTTCAATCCGGTTTTATCCAGTTTAAACCGGTTCTATCCGGTTCAATCTGGTTTAAACTGGTTTAAACTGGTTCAATCCGGTTTAAACCGGATTAAACCGCTTCAATCCGGTTTTATCTGGTTTAAACCGGTTTAAACAAGTTCAATCCGGTTTTATCCGGTTGAAACCGGTTCTATCCGGTTCAATCCGGTTTAAACCCTTTCAATCTGGTTTTATCCGGTTTAAACCAGTTAATTCCGGTTTTATCCAGTTTATACCGGTTTAAACCGGTTCAATCCGGTTTTATCCGGTTTCAACCGGTCTAAGCTGGTTCAATCGGGTTTAATCCGTTTTAAACCGGTTCAATCCGGTTTTATCGGGTTCAATCCGGTTTAAACTGGTTCAATCCGGTTTTATCCGGTTTAAACCGGTTCAATCCGGTTTTATCCGGTTTAAGCCTGTTCTATCTGGTTTAAACCGGTTTAAGCCGGTTCATTCCGGTTTGATCTGGTTTAAACCGGTTCAAACCGGTTTTATCCAGTTTAAACCGGTTTAAACCGGTTCAATCCGGTTTTACCCGGTTTAAACCGGTTCTATCCGGTTCTATCTGGTTTAAGCCGGTTCTATCCGGTTTTATCTGGTTTAAGCCGGTTTAAACCGGTTCATTCCGGTTTTACCCGGTTTAAACCGGTTCTATCCGGTTCTATATGGTTTAAGCCGGTTTAAACCGGTTCATTCCGGTTTTACCCGGTTCCAACCGGTTCTATCCGGTTTAAACCGGTTTAAACCAGTTCATTCCGGTTTCATCCAGTTTATACCGGTTTAAACCGGTTCAATCCAGTTTTAACCGGTTTAAACCGGTCTAAGCCGGTCCAATCCGGTTTAATCCAGTTTCAACCGGTTCAATTCGGTTTTATCCGCTTTAAAACGGTTCAATCCGGTTCTTTCCGGTGGAAACTGGTTTAAACCTGTTCAATCCGTTTTTATCCGGTTTAAACCGGTTCATTCCGGTTTTATCCGGTTTAAACCGGTTTAAGCTGTTTCAATCCGGTTTTATCCGGTTTAAACCGGTTTAAGCCGGTTCAATCTGGTTTTATCCGGTTTAAACCGGTTCTATCCGGTTTAAAGCAGTTAGCCTGGTTCAACTGGTTTTATCCGGTTTAAACCGGTCTTATCCGGTTTAAACCGTTTTAAGCTGGTTCATTCCGGGTTTATCAGGTTTAAACCGGTTTAAACCGGTTAAATCCGTTTTTATCCGGTTTTATCAGGTTTAAACCGTTTCAAACCGGTTTTATTCGTTTTAAACCGGTTTAATACGGTTCAATCCGGTTTTATCCGGTTTAAACCGGTTTAAGCCGGTTCTATCTGGTTTAAAACGGTTTAAGCCGGTTCATTCCGGTTTTATCCGGTTTAAACGGGTTTAAGCCGGTTCTATCTGGTTTAAACCGGTTTAAGCCGGTTCAATCCGGTTTTATCCGGTTTAAACCGGTTTAAGCCGGTTCTATCTGGTTTAAACCGGTTTAAGCCGGTTCAATCCGGTTTTATCCGGTTTAAACCGGTTTAAGCTGGTTCTCTCTGGTTTGAACTGGTTTAAGCCGGTTCATTCCGGTTTTATCCGGTTTAAACTGGTTTAAGCCGGTTCAATCCGGTTTTATCCGGTTTAAACCTGTTTAAACCGGTTCAATCCGGTTTTATCGGGTTCAATCCGGTTGAAACCGGTTCTATCCGGTTTAAACCGGTTTAAACTGGTTCAATCCGGTTTTATCCACTTTAAGCCTGTTCTGTCTGGTTTAAACCGGTTTACGCCGGTTCATTCCGGTGTTATCTGGTTTAAACCTGTTCAAACCGTTTTTATCCAGTTTAAACCGGTTTAAACCGGTTTAATCCGGTTTTATCCAGTTTAAACCTGTTCTATCAGGTTCTATCTGGTTTAAGCCCGTTTAAACCGGTTCATTCCGGTTTTATCCGGTTTAAACCGGTTTAATCCGGTTTTATCTGGTTTAAACCGGTTCAATCCGGTTTTATCCGGTTTAAACCCGTTCAATCAAGTTTTATCCGGTTTAAACCGGTTTAAACCGGTTCAATCCGGTTTTGTCTGGTTTAAACCGGTTTCAACCGGTTCAATCCGGTTTTATCCGGTTTAAACCGGTTCTATCTGGTTTTATCCGGTTTAAACAGGTTTAAACCGGTTCAAGCCGGTTTTATCCAGTTTAAACAGTTCAATCCGGTTTTATCGGGATTAAACCGGTTCGATCTGTTTTTATCCGGTATAAACCGGTTTAAACGGGGTCAATCCAGTTTCAGTCGGTTTAAACCAGTTCAATCCGGTTTTATCGGGTTTAAACTGGTTCAATCCGGTTCTATCCAGTTTAAACTGGTTCTGTCCGGTTTCATCCAGTTTATACCGGTTTAAACCGGTTCAATCCAGTTTTAACCGGTTTAAACCGGTCTAAGCCGGTCCAATCCGGTTTAATCCAGTTTCAACCGGTTCAATTCGGTTTTATCCGCTTTAAACCGGTTCAATCCGTTTCTTTCCGGTTGAAACTGGTTTAAACCTGTTCAATCCAGTTTTATCCGGTTTAAACCGGTTCAATCCGGTTTTATCTGGTTTAGACCAGTTTAAAATAGTTCAATCCGGTTTTATCCGGTTTAATCCGGTTTAAACCGGTTCAGTCCGGTTTTATCCGGTTTAAACCGTTTTAAACCGGTTCAATCCGTTTTTATCCGGTTTAATCCGGTTTAAACCGGTTCAATCCGGTTTTATCCAGTTTAAACCGGTTTAAACCAGTTCAATCCGGTTTTATCCAGTTTAAACCGGTTCAATCCGTTTTTATCCGGTTTAAACCGGTTCATTCCAGTTTTATCCGGTTTCATCCGGTTTAAACCGGTTCAATCCGGTTTTATCCGGTTCAATCTGGTTTAATCCGGTTTTATCCGGTTTAAACCGGTTCAATCCGGTTTTTTCCAGTTTAAACCGGTTCTATCCGGTTCAATCTGGTTTAAACTGGTTTAAACTGGTTCAATCCGGTTTAAACCGGATTAAACCGCTTCAATCCGGTTTTATCTGGTTTAAACCGGTTTAAACCAGTTCAATCCGGTTTTATCCGGTTGAAACCGGTTCTATCCGGTTCAATCCTGTTTAAACCCGTTCAATCTGGTTTTATCCGGTTTAAACCAGTTCATTCCGGTTTTATCCAGTTTATACCGGTTTAAACCGGTTCAATCCAGTTCTCTCCGTTTTAAACCGGTTTAAAACGGTCCAATCCGGTTCTCTCCGGTTTAAACCAGTTTAAACCGGTTCAATCCGGTTTTAACCGGATTAAAACGGTTCAATCCGGTTTTATCTGGTTTAAACCATTAAAATCCGGTTTTATCCATTTTCAACCGGATTAAACTGGTTCAATCCGGTTTTATCCAGTTTAATCCGGTTCAATATGGTTTTATCCGGTTTAAACCGGTGGAAACCGGTTCAATCTGGTTTTATCCGGTTCAAAAGGCTTCTATCCGGTTTTATGCCCTTTAAACCAGTTTTAACCAGTTCAATCCGGTTTTATCCAGATTAAACCAGTTAAATCCGTTTTTATCCGGTTTTATCCGGTTTAAACCAGTTCAATCCGGTTTTATCGGGTTTAAACCGGTTCAATCCGGTTCTATCCAGTTTAAACTGGTTCTGTCCGGTTTTATCCGTTTTAAACCGGTTTAAACCGGTTCAATGCAGTTTTATCCGGTTTAAAACGGTTCTATGCGTTTTTATCTGGTTTAAAAAGGTTTAAACCGGTTCAATCCGGTTCTCTCCGGTTTAAACCGGTTTACATCTGTTCAATCTGATTCTCTCCAGTTTAAACCACTTTAAACCAGTTCAATCTGGTTTGATCCGGTTTAAACCGGTTCAATCCGGTTTTATCTGGTTTAAACCAGTTCAATCCGGTTTTATGCAGTTTCAACCGGTTCTATCCGGTTCAATCCGGTTTAAACCGGTTAAAACTGGTTCTATCTGGTTTTATCCGGTTTAAACCGGTTCAATCTGGTTTTATCCGGTTTAAACCTGTTTAAACCGGTTCAATCCGGTTTTATTCGCTTTAAACTGTTTCAATCCGGTTTTGCCCGGTTTAAACCGGTTGAAACCGGTTCAATCCGGTTTTATCAGGTTCAATCCGGTTTAAACCGGTCTAAGCCGGTTCAATCTGGTTTAATCCAGTTTAAACCGGTTCAGTCTGGTTTTACCTGGTATAAACCGGTTTAAACCGGTTCAATCGGGTTTTATCCGGTTTAAACAGGTTAAAACCGGTTAAAACCGGTTTTATCCTGATTTATCCGGTTTAAACCGGTTCAATCCGGTTTTATGCGGTTTAAACCGGTTTAAACCGGTTCAATCCAGTTTAATCCGGTTTAAACCGGTTCTATCCGGTTCTATCCGGTTGAAACCGGTTTAAACCGGTTCAATCCAGTTTTATCCGGTTTAAACCGGTTCTATCCGGTTCTATCCGGTTGAAACCGGTTTAAACCGGTTCAATCCGGTTTTGTCCGGTTTAAACCGGGTCAATCCGGTTTTATCCGGTTTAAACCGGTTCAATCCGGTTTTATCAGGTTCAATCCGGTTGAAACCGGTTCTATTCGGTTTTATCCGGTTAAAACCGGTCTAAGCCGGTTCAATCTGGTTTAATCCGGTTTAAACCGGTTCAGTCTGGTTTTACCCGGTATAAACCGGTTTAAACCGGTTCAATCGGGTTTTATCCGGTTTAAACAGGTTAAAACCGGTTAAAACCGGTTTTATCCTGATTTATCCGGTTTAAACCGGTTCAATCCGGTTTTATGCGGTTTAAACCAGTTTAAACCGGTTCAATCCGGTTTTATCCGGTTTAAACCGGTTCTATCCGGTTCTATCCGGTTGAAACCAGTTTAAACCGGTTCAATTCGGTTTTGTCCGGTTTAAACCGGGTCAATCCGGTTTTAACCGGTTGAAACCGGTTCAATCCGGTTTTATCCGGTTCAATCCGGTTTTATCCGGTTTAAACCGGTTTAAACTGGTTCAATCCGGTTTAAACCGGATTAAACCGCTTCAATCCGGTTTTATCTGGTTTAAACCGGTTCAATCCGTTTTTATCCAGTTTAAACCAGTTCTATCCGGTTTAAACCGGTTTAAAATGGTTCAATCCGGTTTAAACCGGATTAAACCGCTTCAATCCGGTTTTATCTGGTTTAAACCGGTTTAAACCAGTTCAATCCGGTTTTATCCGGTTGAAACCGGTTCTATCCGGTTCACTGCGGTTTAAACCGGTTTCAACCGGTTCTATCCGGTTTTATCCGTTTTAAACCCGTTCAATCTGGTTTTATCCGGTTTAAACCAGTTCATTCCGGTTTTATCCAGTTTATACCAGTTTAAACCGGTTCAATCCGGTTTTATCCGGTTTAAACCGGTCTAAGCCGGTTCAATCGGGTTTAATCCGTTTTAAACCGGTTCAATCCGGTTTTATCGGGTTCAATCCGGTTTAAACTGGTTCAATCCGGTTTTATCCGGTTTAAACCGGTTTAAAACGGTTCAATCCGGTTTTATCCGGTTTAAGCCTGTTCTATCTGGTTTAAACCGGTTTAAGCCGGTACATTCCGGTTTTATCTGGCTTAAACCGGTTCAAACCGGTTTTATCCAGTTTAAACCGGTTTAAACCAGTTCAATCCGGTTTTATCCAGTTTAAACCGGTTCTATCCGGTTCTATCTGGTTTAAGCCGGTTTAAACCGGTTCATTCCGGTTTTACCCGGTTTAAACCGGTTCTATCCGGTTCTATCTGGTTTAAGCCGGTTCTATCCGGTTTTATCTGGTTTAAGCCGGTTTAAACCGGTTCATTCCGGTTTTACCCGGTTTAAACCGGTTCTATCCGGTTCTATCTGGTTTAAGCCGGTTTAAACCGGTTCATTCCGGTTTTACCCGGTTCCAACCGGTTCTATCCGGTTTAAACCGGTTTAAACCAGTTCATTCCGGTTTCATCCAGTTTATACCGGTTTAAACTGGTTCAATCCATATTTAACCGGTTTAAACCGGTCTAAGCCGGTCCAATCCGGTTTAATCCAGTTTCAACCGGTTCAATTCGGTTTTATCCGCTTTAAACCGGTTCAATCGGTTCTTTCCGGTTGAAACTGGTTTAAACCTGTTCAATCCAGTTTTATCCGGTTTAAACCGGTTCAATCCGGTTTTATCTGGTTTAGACCAGTTTAAAATAGTTCAATCCGGTTTTATCCGGTTTAATCCGGTTTAAACCGGTTCAGTCCGGTTTTATCCGGTTTAAACCGTTTTAAACCGGTTCAATCCGTTTTTATCCGGTTTAATCCGGTTTAAACCGGTTCAATCCGGTTTTATCCAGTTTAAACCGGTTCAATCCGTTTTTATCCGGTTTAAACCGGTTCATTCCGGTTTTATCCGGTTTAAACCGGTTTAAGCTGTTTCAATCCGGTTTTATCCGGTTCAATCTGGTTTAATCCGGTTTAAACCGGTTCAATCCGGTTTTATCCAGTTTAAACCGGTTCTATCCGGTTCAATCTGGTTTAAACTGGTTTAAACTGGTTCAATCCGGTTTAAACCGGATTAAACCGCTTCAATCCGGTTTTATCTGGTTTAAACCGGTTTAAACAAGTTCAATCCGGTTTTATCCGGTTGAAACCGGTTCTATCCGGTTCAATCCGGTTTAAACCCTTTCAATCTGGTTTTATCCGGTTTAAACCAGTTAATTCCGGTTTTATCCAGTTTATACCGGTTTAAACCGGTTCAATCCGGTTTTATCCGGTTTCAACCGGTCTAAGCTGGTTCAATCGGGTTTAATCCGTTTTAAACCGGTTCAATCCGGTTTTATCGGGTTCAATCCGGTTTAAACTGGTTCAATCCGGTTTTATCCGGTTTAAACCGGTTCAATCCGGTTTTATCCGGTTTAAGCCTGTTCTATCTGGTTTAAACCGGTTTAAGCCGGTTCTTTCCGGTTTTATCTGGTTTAAACCGGTTCAAACCGGTTTTATCCAGTTTAAACCGGTTTAAACCGGTTCAATCCGGTTTTACCCGGTTTAAACCGGTTCTATCCGGTTCTATCTGGTTTAAGCCGGTTCTATCCGGTTTTATCTGGTTTAAGCCGGTTTAAACCGGTTCATTCCGGTTTTACCCGGTTTAAACCGGTTCTATCCGGTTCTATATGGTTTAAGCCGGTTTAAACCGGTTCATTCCGGTTTTACCCGGTTCCAACCGGTTCTATCCGGTTTAAACCGGTTTAAACCAGTTCATTCCGGTTTCATCCAGTTTATACCGGTTTAAACCGGTTCAATCCAGTTTTAACCGGTTTAAACCGGTCTAAGCCGGTCCAATCCGGTTTAATCCAGTTTCAACCGGTTCAATTCGGTTTTATCCGCTTTAAAACGGTTCAATCCGGTTCTTTCCGGTGGAAACTGGTTTAAACCTGTTCAATCCGTTTTTATCCGGTTTAAACCGGTTCATTCCGGTTTTATCCGGTTTAAACCGGTTTAAGCTGTTTCAATCCGGTTTTATCCGGTTTAAACCGGTTTAAGCCGGTTCAATCTGGTTTTATCCGGTTTAAACCGGTTCTATCCGGTTTAAAGCAGTTAGCCTGGTTCAACTGGTTTTATCCGGTTTAAACCGGTCTTATCCGGTTTAAACCGTTTTAAGCTGGTTCATTCCGGGTTTATCAGGTTTAAACCGGTTTAAACCGGTTAAATCCGTTTTTATCCGGTTTTATCAGGTTTAAACCGTTTCAAACCGGTTTTATTCGTTTTAAACCGGTTTAATACGGTTCAATCCGGTTTTATCCGGTTTAAACCGGTTTAAGCCGGTTCTATCTGGTTTAAAACGGTTTAAGCCGGTTCATTCCGGTTTTATCCGGTTTAAACGGGTTTAAGCCGGTTCTATCTGGTTTAAACCGGTTTAAGCCGGTTCAATCCGGTTTTATCCGGTTTAAACCGGTTTAAGCCGGTTCTATCTGGTTTAAACCGGTTTAAGCCGGTTCAATCCGGTTTTATCCGGTTTAAACCGGTTTAAGCTGGTTCTCTCTGGTTTAAACTGGTTTAAGCCGGTTCATTCCGGTTTTATCCGGTTTAAACTGGTTTAAGCCGGTTCAATCCGGTTTTATCCGGTTTAAACGGGTTTGAGCCGGATCATACCGGTTTTACCCAGTTTAAACGGGTTTAAGCCCGTTCTATCTGGTTTAAACCGGTTTAAGCCGGTTCAATCCGGTTTTATCCCGTTGAAACCGGTTTAAGCCGGTTCTCTCTGGTTTAAACTGGTTTAAGCCGGTTCATTCCGGTTTTATCCGGTTTTAACCGGTTTAAACCGGTTCAATCCGGTTTTATCGGGTTCAATCTGGTTGAAACCGGTTCTATCCGGTTTAAACCGGTTTTAACTGGTTCAATCCGGTTTTATCCACTTTAAGCCTGTTCTATCTGGTTTAAACCGGTTTACGCCGGTTCATTCCGGTTTTATCTGGTTTAAACCTGTTCAAACCGTTTTTATCCAGTTGAAACCGGTTTAAACCGGTTTAATCCGGTTTTATCCAGTTTAAACCGGTTCTATCAGGTTCTATCTGGTTTAAGCCCGTTTAAACCGGTTCATTCCGGTTTTATCCAGTTTAAACCGGTTTAATCCGGTTTTATCTGGTTTAAACCGGTTCAATCCGCTTTTATCCGGTTTAAACCGGTTCAATCCGGTTTTATCCGGTTTAAACCCGTTCAATCAAGTTTTATCCGGTTTAAACCGGTTTAAACCAGTTCAATCCGGTTTTGTCTGGTTTAAACCGGTTTGAACTGGTTCAATCCGGTTTTATCCGGTTTAAACCGGTTCTATCTGGTTTTATCCGGTTTAAACAGGTTTAAACCGGTTCAAGCCGGTTTTATCCAGTTTAAACAGTTCAATCCGGTTTTATCGGGTTTAAACCGGTTCGATCTGTTTTTATCTGGTATAAACCGGTTTAAACGGGGTCAATCCAGTTTCAGTCGGTTTAAACCAGTTCAATCCGGTTTTATCGGGTTGAAACTGGTTCAATCAGGATTTATCCGGTTTAATCCGGTTCTATCTGGTTTTATCCGATTTAAACAGGTTTAAACCAGTTCAATGCGGTTCTATCCGGTTTAAACCGGTTCTATCTGGTTTTATCCGGATTAAACCGGTTCTATCCGGTTTTATCCGGATTAAACCAGTTCAATCCGGTTTTATCCGGTTTAAACCAGTTAAATCCGTTTTTGTCCGGTTTAAACCGGTTTATACCAGTTCAATCCGGTTTTATATCGTTTAAACCGGTTCCATCCGGTTTTATCCAGTTTATACCATTTCAATCCGGTTTTATCCGCTTTAAACCGGTTCAATCAGGTTCTATCCAGTTTAAACTGGTTCTAACCGGTTTTATCTGGTTTAAACCGGTTTAAACCGGTTCAATCCAGTTCTCTCCGTTTTAAACCGGTTTAAAACGGTCCAATCCGGTTCTCTCCGGTTTAAACCAGTTTAAACCGGTTCAATCCGGTTTTAACCGGATTAAAACGGTTCAATCCGGTTTTATCTGGTTTAAACCATTAAAATCCGGTTTTATCCATTTTCAACCGGATTAAACTGGTTCAATCCGGTTTTATCCAGTTTAATCCGGTTCAATATGGTTTTATCCGGTTTAAACCGGTGGAAACCGGTTCAATCTGGTTTTATCCGGTTCAAAAGGCTTCTATCCGGTTTTATGCCCTTTAAACCAGTTTTAACCAGTTCAATCCGGTTTTATCCAGATTAAACCAGTTAAATCCGTTTTTATCCGGTTTTATCCGGTTTAAACCAGTTCAATCCGGTTTTATCGGGTTTAAACCGGTTCAATCCGGTTCTATCCAGTTTAAACTGGTTCTGTCCGGTTTTATCCGTTTTAAACCGGTTTAAACCGGTTCAATGCAGTTTTATCCGGTTTAAAACGGTTCTATGCGTTTTTATCTGGTTTAAAAAGGTTTAAACCGGTTCAATCCGGTTCTCTCCGGTTTAAACCGGTTTACATCTCTTCAATCTGATTCTCTCCAGTTTAAACCACTTTAAACCAGTTCAATCCGGTTTGATCCGGTTTAAACCGGTTCAATCCGGTTTTATCTGGTTTAAACCAGTTCAATCCGGTTTTATGCAGTTTCAACCGGTTCTATCCGGTTCAATCCGGTTTAAACCGGTTAAAACCGGTTCTATCTGGTTTTATCCGGTTTAAACCGGTTCAATCTGGTTTTATCCGGTTTAAACCTGTTTAAACCGGTTCAATCCGGTTTTATTCGCTTTAAACTGTTTCAATCCGGTTTTGCCCGGTTTAAACCGGTTTAAACCGGTTCAATCCGGTTTTATCAGGTTCAATCCGGTTTAAACCGGTCTAAGCCGGTTCAATCTGGTTTAATCCGGTTTAAACCGGTTCATTCTGGTTTTACCCGGTATAAACCGGTTTAAACCGGTTCAATCGGGTTTTATCCGGTTTAATCAGGTTAAAACCGGTTAAAACCGGTTTTATCCTGATTTATCCGGTTTAAACCGGTTCAATCCGGTTTTATGCGGTTTAAACCGGTTTAAACCGGTTCAATCCAGTTTTATCCGGTTTAAACCGGTTCTATCCGGTTCTATCCGGTTGAAACCGGTTTAAACCGGTTCAATCCGGTTTTGTCCGGTTTAAACCGGGTCAATCCGGTTTTATCCGGTTGAAACCGGTTCAATCCGGTTTTATCCGGTTCAATCCGGTTTTATCCGGTTTAAACCGGTTCAATCCAGTTTTATCCAGTTTAAACCGGTTCTATCCGGTTTAAACTGGTTTAAACTGGTTCAATCCGGTTTAAACCGGATTAAACCGCTTCAATCCGGTTTTATCTGTTTTAAACCGGTTTAAACCAGTTCAATCCGGTTTTATCCGGTTGAAACCGGTTCTATCCGGTTCAATCCGGTTTAAACCGGTTTCAACCGGTTCTATCCGGTTTTATCCGTTTTGAACCCGTTCAATCTGGTTTTATCCGGTTTAAACCAGTTCATTCCGGTTTTATCCAGTTTATACCGGTTTAAACCGGTTCAATCCAGTTTTATCCGGTTTAAACCGGTCTAAGCCGGTTCAATCGTGTTTAATCCGTTTTAAACCGGTTCAATCCGGTTTTATCGGGTTCAATCCGGTTTAAACTGGTTCAATCCGGTTTTATCCGGTTTAAACCGGTTTAAACCGGTTCAATCCGGTTTTATCCGGTTTAAGCCTGTTCTATCTGGTTTAAACCGGTTTAAGCCGGTACATTCCGGTTTTATCTGGCTTAAACCGGTTCAAACCGGTTTTATCCAGTTTAAACCGGTTTAAACCGGTTCAATCCGGTTTTATCCAGTTTAAACCGGTTCTATCTGGTTCTATCTGGTTTAAGCCGGTTTAAACCGGTTCATTCCGGTTTTACCCGGTTTAAACCGGTTCTATCCGGTTCTATCTGGTTTAAGCCGGTTCTATCCGGTTTTATCTGGTTTAAGCCGGTTTAAACCGGTTCATTCCGGTTTTACCCGGTTTAAACCGGTTCTATTAGGTTCTATTTGGTTTAAGCCGGTTTAAACCGGATCATTCCGGTTTTACCCGGTTCCAACCGGTTCTATCCGGTTTAAACCAGTTTAAACCAGTTCATTCCGGTTTCATCCAGTTTATACCAGTTTAAACCGGTTCAATCCAGTTTTAACCGGTTTAAACCGGTCTAAGCCGGTCCAATCCGGTTTAATCCAGTTTCAACCGGTTCAATTCGGTTTTATCCGCTTTAAACCGGTTCAATCCGGTTCTTTCCGGTTGAAACTGGTTTAAACCTGTTCAATCCAGTTTTATCCGGTTTAAACCGGTTCAATCCGGTTTTATCTGGTTTAGACCAGTTTAAAATAGTTCAATCCGGTTTTATCCGGTTTAATCCGGTTTAAACCGGTTCAGTCCGGTTTTATCCGGTTTAAACCGTTTTAAACCGGTTCAATCCGTTTTTATCCGGTTTAAACCGGTTCAATCCGGTTTTATCCAGTTTAAACCGGTTTAAACCAGTTCAATCCGGTTTTATCCAGTTTAAACCGGTTCAATCCGTTTTTATCCGGTTTAAACCGGTTCATTCCGGTTTTATCCGGTTTAAACCGGTTTAAGCTGTTTCAATCCGGTTTTATCCAGTTCAATCTGGTTTAATCCGGTTTAAAGCGGTTCAATCCGGTTTTATCCAGTTTAAACCGGTTCTATCCGGTTCAATCTGGTTTAAACTGGTTTAAACTGGTTCAATCCGGTTTAAACCGGATTAAACCGCTTCAATCCGGTTTTATCTGGTTTAAACCGGTTTAAACCAGTTCAATCCGGTTTTATCCGGTTGAAACCGGTTCTATCCGGTTCAATCCGGTTTAAACCCTTTCAATCTGGTTTTATCCGGTTTAAACCAGTTCATTCCGGTTTTATCCAGTTTATACCGGTTTAAACCGGTTCAATCCGGTTTCAACCGGTCTAAGCCGGTTCAATCGGGTTTAATCCGTTTTAAACCGGTTCAATCCGGTTTTATCGGGTTCAATCCGGTTTAAACTGGTTCAATCCGGTTTTATCCGGTTTAAACCGGTTCAATCCGGTTTTATCCGGTTTAAGCCTGTTCTATCTGGTTTAAACCGGTTTAAGCCGGTTCATTCCGGTTTTATCTGGTTTAAACCGGTTCAAACCGGTTTTATCCAGTTTAAACCGGTTTAAACCGGTTCAATCCGGTTTTATCCAGTTTAAACCGGTTCTATCCGGTTCTATCTGGTTTAAGCCGGTTTAAACCGGTTCATTCCGCTTTTACCCGGTTTAAACCGGTTCTATCCGGTTCTATCTGGTTTAAGCCGGTTTAAACCGGTTCATTCCGGTTTTACCCGGTTCCAACCGGTTCTATCCGGTTTAAACCGGTTTAAACCAGTTCATTCCGGTTTCATCCAGTTTATACCGGTTTAAACCGGTTCAATCCAGTTTTAACCGGTCTAAGCCGGTCCAATCCGGTTTAATCCAGTTTCAACCGGTTCAATTCGGTTTTATCCGCTTTAAACCGGTTCAATCCGTTTCTTTCCGGTTGAAGCTGGTTTAAACCTGTTCAATCCAGTTTTATCCAGTTTAAACCGGTTCAATCCGGTTTTATCTGGTTTAGACCAGTTTAAAATAGTTCAATCCGGTTTTATCCGGTTTAAACCGGTTCAGTCCGGTTTTATCCGGTTTTAACCATTTTAAACCGGTTCAATCCGTTTTTATCCGGTTTAATCCGGTTTAAACCGGTTCAATCCGGTTTTATCCAGTTTAAACCGGTTTAAACCAGTTCAATCCGGTTTTATCCAGTTTAAACCGGTTCAATCCATTTTTATCCGGTTTAAACCGGTTCATTCCGGTTTTATCTGGTTTAAACCGGTTTAAGCTGTTTCAATCCGGTTTTATCCGGTTTAAACCGGTTTAAGCCGGTTCAATCTGGTTTTATCCGGTTTAAACCGGTTCTATCCGGTTTAAACCAGTTAGCCCGGTTCAATCTGGTTTTATCCGGTTTAAACCGGTTTAAACCAGTTCAATCCGGTTTTATCCGGTTTAAACCGGTTCATTCCGGTTTTATCCGGTTTTAACCGGTTTAAGCTGTTTCAATCCGGTTTTATCCAGTTTAAACCGGTTTAAGCCGGTTCAATCTGGTTTTATCCGGTTTAAACCGGTTCTATCCGGTTTAAACCAGTTAGCCTGGTTCAATCTGGTTTTATCCGGTTTAAACCGGTCTTATCCGGTTTAAACCGTTTTAAGCTGGTTCATTCCGGGTTTATCAGGTTTAAACCGGTTTAAACCGGTTAAATCCGTTTTTATCCGGTTTTATCAGGTTTAAACCGTTTCAAACCGGTTTTATTCGTTTTAAACCGGTTTAATACGGTTCAATCCGGTTTTATCCGGTTTAAACCGGTTTAAGCCGGTTCTATCTGGTTTAAAACGGTTTAAGCCGGTTCATTCCGGTTTTATCCGGTTTAAACGGTTTACGCCGGTTCTATCGGGTTTAAACCGGTTTAAGCCGGTTCAATCCGGTTTTATCCGGTTTAAACCGGTTTAAGCCGGTTCTATCTGGTTTAAACCGGTTTAAGCCGGTTCAATCTGGTTTTATCCGGTTTAAACCGGTTTAAGCCGGTTCTCTCTGGTTTAAACTGGTTTAAGCCGGTTCATTCCGGTTTTATCCGGTTTAAACTGGTTTAAGCCGGTTCAATCCGGTTTTATCCGGTTTAAACTGGTTTAAGCCGGATCATACCGGTTTTATCCGGTTTAAACGGGTTTAAGCCGGTTCAATCCGGTTTTATCCCGTTGAAACCGGTTTAAGCCGGTTCTCTCTGGTTTAAACTGGTTTAAGCCGGTTCATTCCGGTTTTATCCGGTTTAATCCGGTTTAAACCGGTTCAATCCGGTTTTATCCGGTTTAAACCTGTTTAAACCGGTTCAATCCGGTTTTATCGGGTTCAATCCGGTTGAAACCGGTTCTATCCAGTTTAAACCGGTTTAAACTGGTTCAATCCGGTTTTATCCACTTTAAGCCTGTTCTATCTGGTTTAAACCGGTTTACGCCGGTTCATTCCGGTGTTATCTGGTTTAAACCTGTTCAAACCGTTTTTATCCAGTTTAAACCGGTTTAAACCGGTTTAATCCGGTTTTATCCAGTTTAAACCTGTTCTATCAGGTTCAATCCGGTTTAAACCCGTTCAATCTGGTTTTATCCGGTTTAAACCAGTTCATTCCGGTTTTATCCAGTTTATACCGGTTTAAACCGGTTCAATCCAGTTCTCTCCGTTTTAAACCGGTTTAAAACGGTCCAATCCGGTTCTCTCCGGTTTAAACCAGTTTAAACCGGTTCAATCCGGTTTTAACCGGATTAAAACGGTTCAATCCGGTTTTATCTGGTTTAAACCATTAAAATCCGGTTTTATCCATTTTCAACCGGATTAAACTGGTTCAATCCGGTTTTATCCAGTTTAATCCGGTTCAATATGGTTTTATCTGGTTTAAACCGGTGGAAACCGGTTCAATCTGGTTTTATCCGGTTCAAAAGGCTTCTATCCGGTTTTATGCCCTTTAAACCAGTTTTAACCTGTTCAATCCGGTTTTATCCAGATTAAACCAGTTAAATCCGTTTTTATCCGGTTTTATCCGGTTTAAACCAGTTCAATCCGGTTTTATCGGGTTTAAACCGGTTCAATCCGGTTCTATCCAGTTTAAACTGGTTCTGTCCGGTTTTATCCGTTTTAAACCGGTTTAAACCGGTTCAATGCAGTTTTATCCGGTTTAAAACGGTTCTATGCGTTTTTATCTGGTTTAAAAAGGTTTAAACCGGTTCAATCCGGTTCTCTCCGGTTTAAACCGGTTTACATCTGTTCAATCTGATTCTCTCCAGTTTAAACCACTTTAAACCAGTTCAATCTGGTTTGATCCGGTTTAAACCGGTTCAATCCGGTTTTATCTGGTTTAAACCAGTTCAATCCGGTTTTATGCAGTTTCAACCGGTTCTATCCGGTTCAATCCGGTTTAAACCGGTTAAAACCGGTTCTATCTGGTTTTATCCGGTTTAAACCGGTTCAATCTGGTTTTATCCGGTTTAAACCTGTTTAAACCGGTTCAATCCGGTTTTATTCGCTTTAAACTGTTTCAATCCGGTTTTGCCCGGTTTAAACCGGTTGAAACCGGTTCAATCCGGTTTTATCAGGTTCAATCCGGTTTAAACCGGTCTAAGCCGGTTCAATCTGGTTTAATCCGGTTTAAACCGGTTCAGTCTGGTTTTACCCGGTATAAACCGGTTTAAACCGGTTCAATCGGGTTTTATCCGGTTTAAACAGGTTAAAACCGGTTAAAACCGGTTTTATCCTGATTTATCCGGTTTAAACCGGTTCAATCCGGTTTTATGCGGTTTAAACCGGTTTAAACCGGTTCAATCCAGTTTTATCCGGTTTAAACCGGTTCTATCCGGTTCTATCCGGTTGAAACCGGTTTAAACCGGTTCAATCCGGTTTTGTCCGGTTTAAACCGGGTCAATCCGGTTTTATCCGGTTTAAACCGGTTCAATCCGGTTTTATCAGGTTCAATCCGGTTGAAACCGGTTCTATTCGGTTTTATCCGGTTAAAACCGGTCTAAGCCGGTTCAATCTGGTTTAATCCGGTTTAAACCGGTTCAGTCTGGTTTTACCCGGTATAAACCGGTTTAAACCGGTTCAATCGGGTTTTATCCGGTTTAAACAGGTTAAAACCGGTTAAAACCGGTTTTATCCTGATTTATCCGGTTTAAACCGGTTCAATCCGGTTTTATGCGGTTTAAACCAGTTTAAACCGGTTCAATCCGGTTTTATCCGGTTTAAACCGGTTCTATCCGGTTCTATCCGGTTGAAACCAGTTTAAACCGGTTCAATTCGGTTTTGTCCGGTTTAAACCGGGTCAATCCGGTTTTAACCGGTTGAAACCGGTTCAATCCGGTTTTATCCGGTTCAATCCGGTTTTATCCGGTTTAAACCGGTTTAAACTGGTTCAATCCGGTTTAAACCGGATTAAACCGCTTCAATCCGGTTTTATCTGGTTTAAACCGGTTCAATCCGTTTTTATCCAGTTTAAACCAGTTCTATCCGGTTTAAACCGGTTTAAAATGGTTCAATCCGGTTTAAACCGGATTAAACCGCTTCAATCCGGTTTTATCTGGTTTAAACCGGTTTAAACCAGTTCAATCCGGTTTTATCCGGTTGAAACCGGTTCTATCCGGTTCAATGCGGTTTAAACCGGTTTCAACCGGTTCTATCCGGTTTTATCCGTTTTAAACCCGTTCAATCTGGTTTTATCCGGTTTAAACCAGTTCATTCCGGTTTTATCCAGTTTATACCAGTTTAAACCGGTTCAATCCGGTTTTATCCGGTTTAAACCGGTCTAAGCCGGTTCAATCGGGTTTAATCCGTTTTAAACCGGTTCAATCCGGTTTTATCGGGTTCAATCCGGTTTAAACTGGTTCAATCCGGTTTTATCCGGTTTAAACCGGTTTAAAACGGTTCAATCCGGTTTTATCCGGTTTAAGCCTGTTCTATCTGGTTTAAACCGGTTTAAGCCGGTACATTCCGGTTTTATCTGGCTTAAACCGGTTCAAACCGGTTTTATCCAGTTTAAACCGGTTTAAACCAGTTCAATCCGGTTTTATCCAGTTTAAACCGGTTCTATCCGGTTCTATCTGGTTTAAGCCGGTTTAAACCGGTTCATTCCGGTTTTACCCGGTTTAAACCGGTTCTATCCGGTTCTATCTGGTTTAAGCCGGTTCTATCCGGTTTTATCTGGTTTAAGCCGGTTTAAACCGGTTCATTCCGGTTTTACCCGGTTTAAACCGGTTCTATCCGGTTCTATCTGGTTTAAGCCGGTTTAAACCGGTTCATTCCGGTTTTACCCGGTTCCAACCGGTTCTATCCGGTTTAAACCGGTTTAAACCAGTTCATTCCGGTTTCATCCAGTTTATACCGGTTTAAACCGGTTCAATCCATATTTAACCGGTTTAAACCGGTCTAAGCCGGTCCAATCCGGTTTAATCCAGTTTCAACCGGTTCAATTCGGTTTTATCCGCTTTAAACCGGTTCAATCGGTTCTTTCCGGTTGAAACTGGTTTAAACCTGTTCAATCCAGTTTTATCCGGTTTAAACCGGTTCAATCCGGTTTTATCTGGTTTAGACCAGTTTAAAATAGTTCAATCCGGTTTTATCCGGTTTAATCCGGTTTAGACCGGTTCAGTCCGGTTTTATCCGGTTTAAACCGTTTTAAACCGGTTCAATCCGTTTTTATCCGGTTTAATCCGGTTTAAACCGGTTCAATCCGGTTTTATCCAGTTTAAACCGGTTCAATCCGTTTTTATCCGGTTTAAACCGGTTCATTCCGGTTTTATCCGGTTTAAACCGGTTTAAGCTGTTTCAATCCGGTTTTATCCGGTTCAATCTGGTTTAATCCGGTTTAAACCGGTTCAATCCGGTTTTATCCAGTTTAAACCGGTTCTATCCGGTTCAATCTGGTTTAAACTGGTTTAAACTGGTTCAATCCGGTTTAAACCGGATTAAACCGCTTCAATCCGGTTTTATCTGGTTTAAACCGGTTTAAACAAGTTCAATCCGGTTTTATCCGGTTGAAACCGGTTCTATCCGGTTCAATCCGGTTTAAACCCTTTCAATCTGGTTTTATCCGGTTTAAACCAGTTAATTCCGGTTTTATCCAGTTTATACCGGTTTAAACCGGTTCAATCCGGTTTTATCCGGTTTCAACCGGTCTAAGCTGGTTCAATCAGGTTTAATCCGTTTTAAACCGGTTCAATCCGGTTTTATCGGGTTCAATCCGGTTTAAACTGGTTCAATCCGGTTTTATCCGGTTTAAACCGGTTCAATCCGGTTTTATCCGGTTTAAGCCTGTTCTATCTGGTTTAAACCGGTTTAAGCCGGTTCATTCCGGTTTGATCTGGTTTAAACCGGTTGAAACCGGTTTTATCCAGTTTAAACCGGTTTAAACCGGTTCAATCCGGTTTTACCCGGTTTAAACCGGTTCTATCCGGTTCTATCTGGTTTAAGCCGGTTCTATCCGGTTTTATCTGGTTTAAGCCGGTTTAAACCGGTTCATTCCGGTTTTACCCGGTTTAAACCGGTTCTATCCAGTTCTATATGGTTTAAGCCGGTTTAAACCGGTTCATTCCGGTTTTACCCGGTTCCAACCGGTTCTATCCGGTTTAAACCGGTTTAAACCAGTTCATTCCGGTTTCATCCAGTTTATACCGGTTTAAACCGGTTCAATCCAGTTTTAACCGGTTTAAACCGGTCTAAGCCGGTCCAATCCGGTTTAATCCAGTTTCAACCGGTTCAATTCGGTTTTATCCGCTTTAAAACGGTTCAATCCGGTTCTTTCCGGTGGAAACTGGTTTAAACCTGTTCAATCCGTTTTTATCCGGTTTAAACCGGTTCATTCCGGTTTTATCCGGTTTAAACCGGTTTAAGCTGTTTCAATCCGGTTTTATCCGGTTTAAACCGGTTTAAGCCGGTTCAATCTGGTTTTATCCGGTTTAAACCGGTTCTATCCGGTTTAAAGCAGTTAGCCTGGTTCAACTGGTTTTATCCGGTTTAAACCGGTCTTATCCGGTTTAAACCGTTTTAAGCTGGTTCATTCCGGGTTTATCAGGTTTAAACCGGTTTAAACCGGTTAAATCCGTTTTTATCCGGTTTTATCAGGTTTAAACCGTTTCAAACCGGTTTTATTCGTTTTAAACCGGTTTAATACGGTTCAATCCGGTTTTATCCGGTTTAAACCGGTTTAAGCCGGTTCTATCTGGTTTAAAACGGTTTAAGCCGGTTCATTCCGGTTTTATCCGGTTTAAACGGGTTTAAGCCGGTTCTATCTGGTTTAAACCGGTTTAAGCCGGTTCAATCCGGTTTTATCCGGTTTAAACCGGTTTAAGCCGGTTCTATCTGGTTTAAACCGGTTTAAGCCGGTTCAATCCGGTTTTATCCGGTTTAAACCGGTTTAAGCTGGTTCTCTCTGGTTTAAACTGGTTTAAGCCGGTTCATTCCGGTTTTATCCGGTTTAAACTGGTTTAAGCCGGTTCAATCCGGTTTTATCCGGTTTAAACCGGTTTAAACTGGTTCAATCCGGTTTTATCCACTTTAAGCCTGTTCTATCTGGTTTAAACCGGTTTACGCCGGTTCATTCCGGTGTTATCTGGTTTAAACCTGTTCAAACCGTTTTTATCCAGTTTAAACCGGTTTAAACCGGTTTAATCCGGTTTTATCCAGTTTAAACCGGTTTAAACCGGTTTAATCCGGTTTTATCCAGTTTAAACCTGTTCTATCAGGTTCTATCTGGTTTAAGCCCGTTTAAACCGGTTCATTCCGGTTTTATCCGGTTTAAACCGGTTTAATCCGGTTTTATCTGGTTTAAACCGGTTCAATCCGCTTTTATCCGGTTTAAACCGGTTCAATCCGGTTTTATCCGGTTTAAACCCGTTCAATCAAGTTTTATCCGGTTTAAACCGGTTTAAACCGGTTCAATCCGGTTTTGTCTGGTTTAAACCGGTTTCAACCGGTTCAATCCGGTTTTATCCGGTTTAAACCGGTTCTATCTGGTTTTATCCGGTTTAAACAGGTTTAAACCGGTTCAAGCCGGTTTTATCCAGTTTAAACAGTTCAATCCGGTTTTATCGGGTTTAAACCGGTTCGATCTGTTTTTATCCGGTATAAACCGGTTTAAACGGGGTCAATCCAGTTTCAGTCGGTTTAAACCAGTTCAATCCGGTTTTATCGGGTTGAAACTGGTTCAATCAGGATTTATCCGGTTTAATCCGGTTCTATCTGGTTTTATCCGATTTAAACAGGTTTAAACCAGTTCAATGCGGTTCTATCCGGTTTAAACCGGTTCTATCTGGTTTTATCCGGATTAAACCGGTTCTATCCGGTTTTATCCGGATTAAACCAGTTCAATCCGGTTTTATCCGGTTTAAACCAGTTAAATCCGTTTTTGTCCGGTTTAAACCGGTTTATACCAGTTCAATCCGGTTTTATATCGTTTTAAACCGGTTCCATCCGGTTTTATCCAGTTTATACCATTTCAATCCGGTTTTATCCGCTTTAAACCGGTTCAATCAGGTTCTATCCAGTTTAAACTGGTTCTAACCGGTTTTGTCTGGTTTAAACCGGTTTAAACCGGTTCAATCCAGTTCTCTCCGTTTTAAACCGGTTTAAAATGGTCCAATCCGGTTCTCTCCGGTTTAAACCAGTTTAAACCGGTTCAATCCGGTTTTAACCGGATTAAAACGGTTCAATCCGGTTTTATCTGGTTTAAACCATTAAAATCCGGTTTTATCCATTTTCAACCGGATTAAACTGGTTCAATCCGGTTTTATCCAGTTTAATCCGGTTCAATATGGTTTTATCCGGTTTAAACCGGTGGAAACCGGTTCAATCTGGTTTTATCCGGTTCAAACGGGTTCTATCCGGTTTTATGCCCTTTAAACCAGTTTTAACCAGTTCAATCCGGTTTTATCCAGATTAAACCAGTTAAATCCGTTTTTATCCGGTTTTATCCGGTTTAAACCGGTTCAATCCGGTTTTATCGGGTTTAAACTGGTTCAATCCGGTTCTATCCAGTTTAAACTGGTTCTGTCCGGTTTCATCCAGTTTATACCGGTTTAAACCGGTTCAATCCAGTTTTAACCGGTTTAAACCGGTCTAAGCCGGTCCAATCCGGTTTAATCCAGTTTCAACCGGTTCAATTCGGTTTTATCCGCTTTAAACCGGTTCAATCCGTTTCTTTCCGGTTGAAACTGGTTTAAACCTGTTCAATCCAGTTTTATCCGGTTTAAACCGGTTCAATCCGGTTTTATCTGGTTTAGACCAGTTTAAAATAGTTCAATCCGGTTTTATCCGGTTTAATCCGGTTTAAACCGGTTCAGTCCGGTTTTATCCGGTTTAAACCGTTTTAAACCGGTTCAATCCGTTTTTATCCGGTTTAATCCGGTTTAAACCGGTTCAATCCGGTTTTATCCAGTTTAAACCGGTTTAAACCAGTTCAATCCGGTTTTATCCAGTTTAAACCGGTTCAATCCGTTTTTATCCGGTTTAAACCGGTTCATTCCAGTTTTATCCGGTTTCATCCGGTTTAAACCGGTTCAATCCGGTTTTATCCGGTTCAATCTGGTTTAATCCGGTTTTATCCGGTTTAAACCGGTTCAATCCGGTTTTTTCCAGTTTAAACCGGTTCTATCCGGTTCAATCTGGTTTAAACTGGTTTAAACTGGTTCAATCCGGTTTAAACCGGATTAAACCGCTTCAATCCGGTTTTATCTGGTTTAAACCGGTTTAAACCAGTTCAATCCGGTTTTATCCGGTTGAAACCGGTTCTATCCGGTTCAATCCGGTTTAAACCCGTTCAATCTGGTTTTATCCGGTTTAAACCAGTTCATTCCGGTTTTATCCAGTTTATACCGGTTTAAACCGGTTCAATCCAGTTCTCTCCGTTTTAAACCGGTTTAAAACGGTCCAATCCGGTTCTCTCCGGTTTAAACCAGTTTAAACCGGTTCAATCCGGTTTTAACCGGATTAAAACGGTTCAATCCGGTTTTATCTGTTTTAAACCATTAAAATCCGGTTTTATCCATTTTCAACCGGATTAAACTGGTTCAATCCGGTTTTATCCAGTTTAATCCGGTTCAATATGGTTTTATCCGGTTTAAACCGGTGGAAACCGGTTCAATCTGGTTTTATCCGGTTCAAAAGGCTTCTACCCGTTTTTATGCCCTTTAAACCAGTTTTCACCAGTTCAATCCGGTTTTATCCAGATTAAACCAGTTAAATCCGTTTTTATCCGGTTTTATCCGGTTTAAACCAGTTCAATCCGGTTTTATCGGGTTTAAACCGGTTCAATCCGGTTCTATCCAGTTTAAACTGGTTCTGTCCGGTTTTATCCGTTTTAAACCGGTTTAAACCGGTTCAATGCAGTTTTATCCGGTTTAAAACGGTTCTATGCGTTTTTATCTGGTTTAAAAAGGTTTAAACCGGTTCAATCCGGTTCTCTCCGGTTTAAACCGGTTTACATCTGTTCAATCTGATTCTCTCCAGTTTAAACCACTTTAAACCAGTTCAATCTGGTTTGATCCGGTTTAAACCGGTTCAATCCGGTTTTATCTGGTTTAAACCAGTTCAATCCGGTTTTATGCAGTTTCAACCGGTTCTATCCGGTTCAATCCGGTTTAAACCGGTTAAAACTGGTTCTATCTGGTTTTATCCGGTTTAAACCGGTTCAATCTGGTTTTATCCGGTTTAAACCTGTTTAAACCGGTTCAATCCGGTTTTATTCGCTTTAAACTGTTTCAATCCGGTTTTGCCCGGTTTAAACCGGTTGAAACCGGTTCAATCCGGTTTTATCAGGTTCAATCCGGTTTAAACCGGTCTAAGCCGGTTCAATCTGGTTTAATCCAGTTTAAACCGGTTCAGTCTGGTTTTACCTGGTATAAACCGGTTTAAACCGGTTCAATCGGGTTTTATCCGGTTTAAACAGGTTAAAACCGGTTAAAACCGGTTTTATCCTGATTTATCCGGTTTAAACCGGTTCAATCCCGTTTTATGCGGTTTAAACCGGTTTAAACCGGTTCAATCCAGTTTAATCCGGTTTAAACCGGTTCTATCCGGTTCTATCCGGTTGAAACCGGTTTAAACCGGTTCAATCCGGTTTTGTCCGGTTTAAACCGGGTCAATCCGGTTTTATCCGGTTTAAACCGGTTCAATCCGGTTTTATCAGGTTCAATCCGGTTGAAACCGGTTCTATTCGGTTTTATCCGGTTAAAACCGGTCTAAGCCGGTTCAATCTGGTTTAATCCGGTTTAAACCGGTTCAGTCTGGTTTTACCCGGTATAAACCGGTTTAAACCGGTTCAATCGGGTTTTATCCGGTTTAAACAGGTTAAAACCGGTTAAAACCGGTTTTATCCTGATTTATCCGGTTTAAACCGGTTCAATCCGGTTTTATGCGGTTTAAACCAGTTTAAACCGGTTCAATCCGGTTTTATCCGGTTTAAACCGGTTCTATCCGGTTCTATCCGGTTGAAACCAGTTTAAACCGGTTCAATCCGGTTTTGTCCGGTTTAAACCGGGTCAATCCGGTTTTAACCGGTTGAAACCGGTTCAATCCGGTTTTATCCGGTTCAATCCGGTTTTATCCGGTTTAAACCGGTTTAAACTGGTTCAATCCGGTTTAAACCGGATTAAACCGCTTCAATCCGGTTTTATCTGGTTTAAACCGGTTCAATCCGTTTTTATCCAGTTTAAACAAGTTCTATCCGGTTTAAACCGGTTTAAAATGGTTCAATCCGGTTTAAACCGGATTAAACCGCTTCAATCCGGTTTTATCTGGTTTAAACCGGTTTAAACCAGTTCAATCCGGTTTTATCCGGTTGAAACCGGTTCTATCCGGTTCAATGCGGTTTAAACCGGTTTCAACCGGTTCTATCCGGTTTTATCCGTTTTAAACCCGTTCAATCTGGTTTTATCCGGTTTAAACCAGTTCATTCCGGTTTTATCCAGTTTATACCAGTTTAAACCGGTTCAATCCGGTTTTATCCGGTTTAAACCGGTCTAAGCCGGTTCAATCGGGTTTAATCCGTTTTAAACCGGTTCAATCCGGTTTTATCGGGTTCAATCCGGTTTAAACTGGTTCAATCCGGTTTTATCCGGTTTAAACCGGTTTAAAACGGTTCAATCCGGTTTTATCCGGTCTAAGCCTGTTCTATCTGGTTTAAACCGGTTTAAGCCGGTACATTCCGGTTTTATCTGGCTTAAACCGGTTCAAACCGGTTTTATCCAGTTTAAACCGGTTTAAACCAGTTCAATCCGGTTTTATCCAGTTTAAACCGGTTCTATCCGGTTCTATCTGGTTTAAGCCGGTTTAAACCGGTTCATTCCGGTTTTACCCGGTTTAAACCGGTTCTATCCGGTTCTATCTGGTTTAAGCCGGTTCTATCCGGTTTTATCTGGTTTAAGCCGGTTTAAACCGGTTCATTCCGGTTTTACCCGGTTTAAACCGGTTCTATCCGGTTCTATCTGGTTTAAGCCGGTTTAAACCGGTTCATTCCGGTTTTACCCGGTTCCAACCGGTTCTATCCGGTTTAAACCGGTTTAAACCAGTTCATTCCGGTTTCATCCAGTTTATACCGGTTTAAACCGGTTCAATCCATATTTAACCGGTTTAAACCGGTCTAAGCCGGTCCAATCCGGTTTAATCCAGTTTCAACCGGTTCAATTCGGTTTTATCCGCTTTAAACCGGTTCAATCGGTTCTTTCCGGTTGAAACTGGTTTAAACCTGTTCAATCCAGTTTTATCCGGTTTAAACCGGTTCAATCCGGTTTTATCTGGTTTAGACCAGTTTAAAATAGTTCAATCCGGTTTTATCCGGTTTAATCCGGTTTAAACCGGTTCAGTCCGGTTTTATCCGGTTTAAACCGTTTTAAACCGGTTCAATCCGTTTTTATCCGGTTTAATCCGGTTTAAACCGGTTCAATCCGGTTTTATCCAGTTTAAACCGGTTCAATCCATTTTTATCCGGTTTAAACCGGTTCATTCCGGTTTTATCCGTTTTAAACCGGTTTAAGCTGTTTCAATCCGGTTTTATCCGGTTCAATCTGGTTTAATCCGGTTTAAACCGGTTCAATCCGGTTTTATCCAGTTTAAACCGGTTCTATCCGGTTCAATCTGGTTTAAACTGGTTTAAACTGGTTCAATCCGGTTTAAACCGGATTAAACCGCTTCAATCCGGTTTTATCTGGTTTAAACCGGTTTAAACCAGTTCAATCCGGTTTTATCCGGTTGAAACCGGTTCTATCCGGTTCAATCCGGTTTAAACCCTTTCAATCTGGTTTTATCCGGTTTAAACCAGTTAATTTCGGTTTTATCCAGTTTATACCGGTTTAAACCGGTTCAATCCGGTTTTATCCGGTTTCAACCGGTCTAAGCTGGTTCAATCGGGTTTAATCCGTTTTAAACCGGTTCAATCCGGTTTTATCGGGTTCAATCCGGTTTAAACTGGTTCAATCCGGTTTTATCCGGTTTAAACCGGTTCAATCCGGTTTTATCCGGTTTAAGCCTGTTCTATCTGGTTTAAACCGGTTTAAGCCGGTTCATTCCGGTTTTATCTGGTTTAAACCGGTTCAAACCGGTTTTATCCAGTTTAAACCGGTTTAAACCGGTTCAATCCGGTTTTACCCGGTTTAAACCGGTTCTATCCGGTTCTATCTGGTTTAAGCCGGTTCTATCCGGTTTTATCTGGTTTAAGCCGGTTTAAACCGGTTCATTCCGGTTTTACCCGGTTTAAACCAGTTCTATCCGGTTCTATATGGTTTAAGCCGGTTTAAACCGGTTCATTCCGGTTTTACCCGGTTCCAACCGGTTCTATCCGGTTTAAACCGGTTTAAACCAGTTCATTCCGGTTTCATCCAGTTTATACCGGTTTAAACCGGTTCAATCCAGTTTTAACCGGTTTAAACCGGTCTAAGCCGGTCCAATCCGGTTTAATCCAGTTTCAACCGGTTCAATTCGGTTTTATCCGCTTTAAAACGGTTCAATCCGGTTCTTTCCGGTGGAAACTGGTTTAAACCTGTTCAATCCGTTTTTATCCGGTTTAAACCGGTTCATTCCGGTTTTATCCGGTTTAAACCGGTTTAAGCTGTTTCAATCCGGTTTTATCCGGTTTAAACCGGTTTAAGCCGGTTCAATCTGGTTTTATCCGGTTTAAACCGGTTCTATCCGGTTTAAAGCAGTTAGCCTGGTTCAACTGGTTTTATCCGGTTTAAACCGGTCTTATCCGGTTTAAACCGTTTTAAGCTGGTTCATTCCGGGTTTATCAGGTTTAAACCGGTTTAAACCGGTTAAATCCGTTTTTATCCGGTTTTATCAGGTTTAAACCGTTTCAAACCGGTTTTATTCGTTTTAAACCGGTTTAATACGGTTCAATCCGGTTTTATCCGGTTTAAACCGGTTTAAGCCGGTTCTATCTGGTTTAAAACGGTTTAAGCCGGTTCATTCCGGTTTTATCCGGTTTAAACGGGTTTAAGCCGGTTCTATCTGGTTTAAACCGGTTTAAGCCGGTTCAATCCGGTTTTATCCGGTTTAAACCGGTTTAAGCCGGTTCTATCTGGTTTAAACCGGTTTAAGCCGGTTCAATCCGGTTTTATCCGGTTTAAACCGGTTTAAGCTGGTTCTCTCTGGTTTAAACTGGTTTAAGCCGGTTCATTCCGGTTTTATCCGGTTTAAACTGGTTTAAGCCGGTTCAATCCGGTTTTATCCGGTTTAAACGGGTTTGAGCCGGATCATACCGGTTTTACCCAGTTTAAACGGGTTTAAGCCCGTTCTATCTGGTTTAAACCGGTTTAAGCCGGTTCAATCCGGTTTTATCCCGTTGAAACCGGTTTAAGCCGGTTCTCTCTGGTTTAAACTGGTTTAAGCCGGTTCATTCCGGTTTTATCCGGTTTTAACCGGTTTAAACCGGTTCAATCCGGTTTTATCGGGTTCAATCCGGTTGAAACCGGTTCTATCCGGTTTAAACCGGTTTTAACTGGTTCAATCCGGTTTTATCCACTTTAAGCCTGTTCTATCTGGTTTAAACCGGTTTACGCCGGTTCATTCCGGTTTTATCTGGTTTAAACCTGTTCAAACCGTTTTTATCCGGTTGAAACCGGTTTAAACCGGTTTAATCCGGTTTTATCCAGTTTTAACCGGTTCTATCAGGTTCTATCTGGTTTAAGCCCGTTTAAACCGGTTCATTCCGGTTTTATCCAGTTTAAACCGGTTTAATCCGGTTTTATCTGGTTTAAACCGGTTCAATCCGCTTTTATCCGGTTTAAACCGGTTCAATCCGGCTTTATCCGGTTTAAACCCGTTCAATCAAGTTTTATCCGGTTGAAACCGGTTTAAACCAGTTCAATCCGGTTTTGTCTGGTTTAAACCGGTTTGAACTGGTTCAATCCGGTTTTATCCGGTTTAAACCGGTTCTATCTGGTTTTATCCGGTTTAAACAGGTTTAAACCGGTTCAAGCCGGTTTTATCCAGTTTAAACAGTTCAATCCGGTTTTATCGGGTTTAAACCGGTTCGATCTGTTTTTATCTGGTATAAACCGGTTTAAACGGGGTCAATCCAGTTTCAGTCGGTTTAAACCAGTTCAATCCGGTTTTATCGGGTTGAAACTGGTTCAATCAGGATTTATCCGGTTTAATCCGGTTCTATCTGGTTTTATCCGATTTAAACAGGTTTAAACCAGTTCAATGCGGTTCTATCCGGTTTAAACCGGTTCTATCTGGTTTTATCCGGATTAAACCGGTTCTATCCGGTTTTATCCGGATTAAACCAGTTCAATCCGGTTTTATCCGGTTTAAACCAGTTAAATCCGTTTTTGTCCGGTTTAAACCGGTTTATACCAGTTCAATCCGGTTTTATATCGTTTAAACCGGTTCCATCCGGTTTTATCCAGTTTATACCATTTCAATCCGGTTTTATCCGCTTTAAACCGGTTCAATCAGGTTCTATCCAGTTTAAACTGGTTCTAACCGGTTTTATCTGGTTTAAACCGGTTTAAACCGGTTCAATCCAGTTCTCTCCGTTTTAAACCGGTTTAAAACGGTCCAATCCGGTTCTCTCCGGTTTAAACCAGTTTAAACCGGTTCAATCCGGTTTTAACCGGATTAAAACGGTTCAATCCGGTTTTATCTGGTTTAAACCATTAAAATCCGGTTTTATCCATTTTCAACCGGATTAAACTGGTTCAATCCGGTTTTATCCAGTTTAATCCGGTTCAATATGGTTTTATCCGGTTTAAACCGGTGGAAACCGGTTCAATCTGGTTTTATCCGGTTCAAAAGGCTTCTATCCGGTTTTATGCCCTTTAAACCAGTTTTAACCAGTTCAATCCGGTTTTATCCAGATTAAACCAGTTAAATCCGTTTTTATCCGGTTTTATCCGGTTTAAACCAGTTCAATCCGGTTTTATCGGGTTTAAACCGGTTCAATCCGGTTCTATCCAGTTTAAACTGGTTCTGTCCGGTTTTATCCGTTTTAAACCGGTTTAAACCGGTTCAATGCAGTTTTATCCGGTTTAAAACGGTTCTATGCGTTTTTATCTGGTTTAAAAAGGTTTAAACCGGTTCAATCCGGTTCTCTCCGGTTTAAACCGGTTTACATCTGTTCAATCTGATTCTCTCCAGTTTAAACCACTTTAAACCAGTTCAATCCGGTTTGATCCGGTTTAAACCGGTTCAATCCGGTTTTATCTGGTTTAAACCAGTTCAATCCGGTTTTATGCAGTTTCAACCGGTTCTATCCGGTTCAATCCGGTTTAAACCGGTTAAAACCGGTTCTATCTGGTTTTATCCGGTTTAAACCGGTTCAATCTGGTTTTATCCGGTTTAAACCTGTTTAAACCGGTTCAATCCGGTTTTATTCGCTTTAAACTGTTTCAATCCGGTTTTGCCCGGTTTAAACCGGTTTAAACCGGTTCAATCCGGTTTTATCAGGTTCAATCCGGTTTAAACCGGTCTAAGCCGGTTCAATCTGGTTTAATCCGGTTTAAACCGGTTCAGTCTGGTTTTACCCGGTATAAACCGGTTTAAACCGGTTCAATCGGGTTTTATCCGGTTTAATCAGGTTAAAACCGGTTAAAACCGGTTTTATCCTGATTTATCCGGTTTAAACCGGTTCAATCCGGTTTTATGCGGTTTAAACCGGTTTAAACCGGTTCAATCCAGTTTTATCCGGTTTAAACCGGTTCTATCCGGTTCTATCCGGTTGAAACCGGTTTAAACCGGTTCAATCCGGTTTTGTCCGGTTTAAACCGGGTCAATCCGGTTTTATCCGGTTGAAACCGGTTCAATCCGGTTTTATCCGGTTCAATCCGGTTTTATCCGGTTTAAACCGGTTCAATCCAGTTTTATCCAGTTTAAACCGGTTCTATCCGGTTTAAACTGGTTTAAACTGGTTCAATCCGGTTTAAACCGGATTAAACCGCTTCAATCCGGTTTTATCTGTTTTAAACCGGTTTAAACCAGTTCAATCCGGTTTTATCCGGTTGAAACCGGTTCTATCCGGTTCAATCCGGTTTAAACCGGTTTCAACCGGTTCTATCCGGTTTTATCCGTTTTGAACCCGTTCAATCTGGTTTTATCCGGTTTAAACCAGTTCATTCCGGTTTTATCCAGTTTATACCGGTTTAAACCGGTTCAATCCAGTTTTATCCGGTTTAAACCGGTCTAAGCCGGTTCAATCGTGTTTAATCCGTTTTAAACCGGTTCAATCCGGTTTTATCGGGTTCAATCCGGTTTAAACTGGTTCAATCCGGTTTTATCCGGTTTAAACCGGTTTAAACCGGTTCAATCCGGTTTTATCCGGTTTAAGCCTGTTCTATCTGGTTTAAACCGGTTTAAGCCGGTACATTCCGGTTTTATCTGGCTTAAACCGGTTCAAACCGGTTTTATCCAGTTTAAACCGGTTTAAACCGGTTCAATCCGGTTTTATCCAGTTTAAACCGGTTCTATCTGGTTCTATCTGGTTTAAGCCGGTTTAAACCGGTTCATTCCGGTTTTACCCGGTTTAAACCGGTTCTATCCGGTTCTATCTGGTTTAAGCCGGTTCTATCCGGTTTTATCTGGTTTAAGCCGGTTTAAACCGGTTCATTCCGGTTTTACCCGGTTTAAACCGGTTCTATCCGGTTCTATTTGGTTTAAGCCGGTTTAAACCGGATCATTCCGGTTTTACCCGGTTCCAACCGGTTCTATCCGGTTTAAACCAGTTTAAACCAGTTCATTCCGGTTTCATCCAGTTTATACCAGTTTAAACCGGTTCAATCCAGTTTTAACCGGTTTAAACCGGTCGAAGCCGGTCCAATCCGGTTTAATCCAGTTTCAACCGGTTCAATTCGGTTTTATCCGCTTTAAACCGGTTCAATCCGGTTCTTTCTGGTTGAAACTGGTTTAAACCTGTTCAATCCAGTTTTATCCGGTTTAAACCGGTTCAATCCGGTTTTATCTGGTTTAGACCAGTTTAAAATAGTTCAATCCGGTTTTATCCGGTTTAATCCGGTTTAAACCGGTTCAGTCCGGTTTTATCCGGTTTAAACCGTTTTAAACCGGTTCAATCCGTTTTTATCCGGTTTAAACCGGTTCAATCCGGTTTTATCCAGTTTAAACCGGTTTAAACCAGTTCAATCCGGTTTTATCCAGTTTAAACCGGTTCAATCCGTTTTTATCCGGTTTAAACCGGTTCATTCCGGTTTTATCCGGTTTAAACCGGTTTAAGCTGTTTCAATCCGGTTTTATCCAGTTCAATCTGGTTTAATCCGGTTTAAACCGGTTCAATCCGGTTTTATCCAGTTTAAACCGGTTCTATCCGGTTCAATCTGGTTTAAACTGGTTTAAACTGGTTCAATCCGGTTTAAACCGGATTAAACCGCTTCAATCCGGTTTTATCTGGTTTAAACCGGTTTAAACCAGTTCAATCCGGTTTTATCCGGTTGAAACCGGTTCTATCCGGTTCAATCCGGTTTAAACCCTTTCAATCTGGTTTTATCCGGTTTAAACCAGTTCATTCCGGTTTTATCCAGTTTATACCGGTTTAAACCGGTTCAATCCGGTTTCAACCGGTCTAAGCCGGTTCAATCGGGTTTAAACGGTTTTAAACCGGTTCAATCCGGTTATATCGGGTTCAATCCGGTTTAAACTGGTTCAATCCGGTTTTATCCGGTTTAAACCGGTTCAATCCGGTTTTATCCGGTTTAAGCCTGTTCTATCTGGTTTAAACCGGTTTAAGCCGGTTCATTCCGGTTTTATCTGGTTTAAACCGGTTCAAACCGGTTTTATCCAGTTTAAACCGGTTTAAACCGGTTCAATCCGGTTTTATCCAGTTTAAACCGGTTCTATCCGGTTCTATCTGGTTTAAGCCGGTTTAAACCGGTTCATTCCGCTTTTACCCGGTTTAAACCGGTTCTATCCGGTTCTATCTGGTTTAAGCCGGTTTAAACCGGTTCATTCCGGTTTTACCCGGTTCCAACCGGTTCTATCCGGTTTAAACCGGTTTAAACCAGTTCATTCCGGTTTCATCCAGTTTATACCGGTTTAAACCGGTTCAATCCAGTTTTAACCGGTCTAAGCCGGTCCAATCCGGTTTAATCCAGTTTCAACCGGTTCAATTCGGTTTTATCCGCTTTAAACCGGTTCAATCCGTTTCTTTCCGGTTGAAGCTGGTTTAAACCTGTTCAATCCAGTTTTATCCGGTTTAAACCGGTTCAATCCGGTTTTATCTGGTTTAGACCAGTTTAAAATAGTTCAATCCGGTTTTATCCGGTTTAAACCGGTTCAGTCCGGTTTTATCCGGTTTTAACCGTTTTAAACCGGTTCAATCCGTTTTTATCCGGTTTAATCCGGTTTAAACCGGTTCAATCCGGTTTTATCCAGTTTAAACCGGTTTAAACCAGTTCAATCCGGTTTTATCCAGTTTAAACCGGTTCAATCCATTTTTATCCGGTTTAAACCGGTTCATTCCGGTTTTATCTGGTTTAAACCGGTTTAAGCTGTTTCAATCCGGTTTTATCCGGTTTAAACCGGTTTAAGCCGGTTCAATCTGGTTTTATCCGGTTTAAACCGGTTCTATCCGGTTTAAACCAGTTAGCCCGGTTCAATCTGGTTTTATCCGGTTTAAACCGGTCTTATCCGGTTTAAACCGTTTTAAGCTGGTTCATTCCGGGTTTATCAGGTTTAAACCGGTTTAAACCGGTTAAATCCGTTTTTATCCGGTTTTATCAGGTTTAAACCGTTTCAAACCGGTTTTATTCGTTTTAAACCGGTTTAATACGGTTCAATCCGGTTTTATCCGGTTTAAACCGGTTTAAGCCGGTTCTATCTGGTTTAAAACGGTTTAAGCCGGTTCATTCCGGTTTTATCCGGTTTAAACGGGTTTAAGCCGGTTCTATCTGGTTTAAACCGGTTTAAGCCGGTTCAATCCGGTTTTATCCGGTTTAAACCGGTTTAAGCCGGTTCTATCTGGTTTAAACCGGTTTAAGCCGGTTCAATCCAGTTTTATCCGGTTTAAACCGGTTTAAGCCGGTTCTCTCTGGTTTAAACTGGTTTAAGCCGGTTCATTCCGGTTTTATCCGGTTTAAACGGGTTTAAGCCGGTTCTATCTGGTTTAAACCGGTTTAAGCCGGTTCAATCCGGTTTTATCCCGTTGAAACCGGTTTAAGCCGGTTCTCTCTGGTTTAAACTGGTTTAAGCCGGTTCATTCCGGTTTTATCCGGTTTAATCCGGTTTAAACCGGTTCAATCCGGTTTTATCCGGTTTAAACCGGTTTAAACCGGTTCAATCCGGTTTTATCGGGTTCAATCCGGTTGAAACCGGTTCTATCCGGTTTAAACTGGTTTAAAGTGGTTCAATCCGGTTTTATCCACTTTAAGCCTGTTCTATCTGGTTTAAACTGGTTTACGCCGGTTCATTCCGGTTTTATCTGGTTTAAACCTGTCCAAACCGTTTTTATCCAGTTTAAACCGGTTTAAACCGGTTTAATCCGGTTTTATCCAGTGTAAACCGGTTCTATCAGGTTCTATCTGGTTTAAGCCCGTTTAAACCGGTTCATTCCGGTTTTATCCGGTTTAAACCGGTTCAATCCGCTTTTATCCGGTTTAAACCGGTTCTATCCGGTTTTATCCGGTTTAAACCCGTTCAATCAAGTTTTATCCGGTTTAAACCGGTTTAAACCGGTTAAAACCGGTTCTATCTGGTTTTATCCGGTTTAAACCGGTTCAATCTGGTTTTATCCGGTTTAAACCTGTTCAATCCGGTTTTATCCGCTTTAAACTGTTTCAATCCGGTTTTATCCGGTTTAAACCGGTTTAAACCGGTTCAATCCGGTTTTATCAGGTTCAATCCGTTTTAAACCGGTTCTATTCGGTTTTATCCGGTTAAAACCGGTCTAAGCCGGTTCAATCCGGTTTAATCCGGTTTAAACCGGTTCAGTCTGGTTTTATCCGGTATAAACCGGTTTAAACCGGTTCAATCGGGTTTTATCCGGTTTAAACAGGTTTAAACCGGTTAAAACCGGTTTTATCCTGATTTATCCGGTTTAAACCGGTTCAATCCGGTTTTATGCGGTTTAAACCGGTTTAAACCGGTTCAATCCGGTTTTGTCCGGTTTAAACCGGGTCAATCCGGTTTTATCCGGTTTAAACGGGTTTAAGCCGGTTCTATCTGGTTTAAACTGGTTTAAGCCGGTTCAATCCGGTTTAAACCGGTTTAAGCCGGTTCTATCTGGTTTAAACCGGTTTAAGCCGGTTCAATCCGGTTTTATCCGGTTTAAACCATTAAAATCCGGTTTTATCCATTTTCAACCTCATTAAACTGGTTCAATCCGGTTTTATCCAGTTTAATCCGGTTCAATATGGTTTTATCCGGTTTAAACCGGTGGAAACCGTTTCAATCTGGTTTTATCCGGTTCAAACGGGTTCTATCCGGTTTTATGCCCTTTAAAGCAGTTTTAACCAGTTCAATCCGGTTTTATCCAGATTAAACCAGTTAAATCCGTTTTTATCCGGTTTTATCCGGTTTAAACCGGTTCAATCCGGTTTTATCGGGTTTAAACCGGTTCAATCCGGTTCTATCCAGTTTAAACTGGTTCTGTCCGGTTTTATCCGTTTTAAACCGGTTTAAACCGGTTCAATGCAGTTTTATCCGGTTTAAAACGGTTCTATGCGTTTTTATCTGGTTTAAAAAGGTTTAAACCGGTTCAATCCGGTTCTCTCCGGTTTAAACCGGTTTACATCTGTTCAATCTGATTCTCTCCAGTTTAAACCACTTTAAACCAGTTCAATCCGGTTTGATCCGGTTTAAACCGGTTCAATCCGGTTTTATCTGGTTTAAACCAGTTCAATCCGGTTTTATGCAGTTTCAACCGGTTCTATCCGGTTCAATCCGGTTTAAATCGGTTAAAACCAGTTCTATCTGGTTTTATCCGGTTTAAACCGGTTCAATCTGGTTTTATCCGGTTTAAACCTGTTCAATCCTGTTTTATCCGCTTTAAACTGTTTCAATCCGGTTTTATCCGGTTTAAACTGGTTTAAACCGGTTCAATCCGGTTTTATCAGGTTCAATCCGGTTTAAACCGGTTCTATTCGGTTTTATCCGGTTAAAACCGGTCTAAGCCGGTTCAATCCGGTTTAATCCGGTTTAAACCGGTTCAGTCTGGTTTTATCCGGTATAAACCGGTTTAAACCGGTTCAATCGGGTTTTATCCGGTTTAAACAGGTTTAAACCGGTTAAAACCGGTTTTATCCTGATTTATCCGGTTTAAACCGGTTCAATCCGGTTTTATGCGGTTTAAACCGGTTTAAACCGGTTCAATCCGGTTTTATCCGGTTTAAACCGGTTCTATCCGGTTCTATCTGGTTTAAACCGGTTTAAACCGGTTCAATCCGGTTTTGTCCGGTTTAAACCGGGTCAATCCGGTTTTAACCGGTTGAAACCGGTTCAATCCGGTTTTATCCGGTTCAATCCGGTTTTATCCGGTTTAAATCGGTTTAATCCGGTTTTATCCGGTTTAAACCGGTTCAATCCGGTTTTATCCGGTTCAATCTGGTTTCATCCGGTTTTATCCGGTTTAAACCGGTTCAATCCGGTTCTATCCAGTTTAAACTGGTTCTGTCCGGTTTCATCCAGTTTATACCGGTTTAAACCGGTTCAATCCAGTTTTAACCGGTTTAAACCGGTCTAAGCCGGTCCAATCCGGTTTAATCCAGTTTCAACCGGTTCAATTCGGTTTTATCCGCTTTAAACCGGTTCAATCCGTTTCTTTCCGGTTGAAACTGGTTTAAACCTGTTCAATCCAGTTTTATCCGGTTTAAACCGGTTCAATCCGGTTTTATCTGGTTTAGACCAGTTTAAAATAGTTCAATCCGGTTTTATCCGGTTTAATCCGGTTTAAACCGGTTCAGTCCGGTTTTATCCGGTTTAAACCGTTTTAAACCGGTTCAATCCGTTTTTATCCGGTTTAATCCGGTTTAAACCGGTTCAATCCGGTTTTATCCAGTTTAAACCGGTTTAAACCAGTTCAATCCGGTTTTATCCAGTTTAAACCGGTTCAATCCGTTTTTATCCGGTTTAAACCGGTTCATTCCGGTTTTATCCGGTTTAAACCGGTTTAAGCTGTTTCAATCCGGTTTTATCCGGTTCAATCTGGTTTAATCCGGTTTTATCCGGTTTAAACCGGTTCAATCCGGTTTTATCCAGTTTAAACCGGTTCTATCCGGTTTAAACTAGTTAGCCTGGTTCAATCTGGTTTTATCCGGTTTAAACCGGTCTTATCCGGTTTAAACCGTTTTAAGCTGGTTCATTCCGGGTTTATCAGGTTTAAACCGGTTTAAACCGGTTAAATCCGTTTTTATCCGGTTTTATCAGGTTTAAACCGTTTCAAACCGGTTTTATTCGTTTTAAACCGGTTTAATACGGTTCAATCCGGTTTTATCCGGTTTAAACCGGTTTAAGCCGGTTCTATCTGGTTTAAAACGGTTTAAGCCGGTTCATTCCGGTTTTATCCGGTTTAAACGGGTTTAAGCCCGTTCTATCTGGTTTAAACTGGTTTAAGCCGGTTCAATCCGGTTTTATCCGGTTTAAACCGGTTTAAGCCGGTTCTATCTGGTTTAAACCGGTTTAAGCCGGTTCAATCCGGTTTTATCCGGTTTAAACCGGTTTAAGCCGGTTCTCTCTGGTTTAAACTGGTTTAAGCCGGTTCATTCCGGTTTTATCCGGTTTAAACTGGTTTAAGCCGGTTCAATCCGGTTTTATCCGGTTTAAACGGGTTTGAGCCGGATCATACCGGTTTTATCCAGTTTAAACGGGTTTAAGCCGGTTCTATCTGGTTTAAACCGGTTTAAGCCGGTTCAATCCGGTTTTATCCCGTTGAAACCGGTTTAAGCCGGTTCTCTCTGGTTTAAACTGGTTTAAGCCAGTTCATTCCGGTTTTATCCGGTTTAATCCGGTTTAAACCGGTTCAATCCGCTTTTATCCGGTTTAAACCGGTTTAAACCGGTTCAATCCGGTTTTATCGGGTTCAATCCGGTTGAAACCGGTTCTATCCGGTTTAAACCGGTTTAAACTGGTTCAATCCGGTTTTATCCACTTTAAGCCTGTTCTATCTGGTTTAAACCGGTTTACGCCGGTTCATTCCGGTTTTATCTGGTTTAAACCTGTTCAAACCGTTTTTATCCAGTTGAAACCGGTTTAAACCGGTTTAATCCGGTTTTATCCAGTTTAAACCGGTTCTATCAGGTTCTATCTGGTTTAAGCCCGTTTAAACCGGTTCATTCCGGTTTTATCCGGTTTAAACAGGTTTAATCCGGTTTTATGTGGTTTAAACCGGTTCAATCCGCTTTTATCCGGCTTAAACCGGTTCAATCCGTTTTTATCCGGTTTAAACCCGTTCAATCAAGTTTTATCCGGTTTACACCGGTTTAAACCGGTTCAATCCGGTTTTGTCTGGTTTAAACCGGTTTGAACCGGTTCAATCCGGTTTTATCCGGTTTAAACCGGTTCTATCTGGTTTTATCCGGTTTAAACAGGTTTAAACCGGTTCAAGCCGGTTTTATCCTGTTTAAACAGTTCAATCCGGTTTTATCGGGTTTAAACCGGTTCGATCTGTTTTTATCCGGTATAAACCAGTTTAAACGGGGTCAATCCAGTTTCAGTCGGTTTAAACCAGTTCAATCCGGTTTTATCGGGTTGAAACTGGTTCAATCAGGATTTATCCGGTTTAATCCGGTTCTATCTGGTTTTATCCGATCTAAACAGGTTTAAACCAGTTCAATGCGGTTCTATCCGGTTTAAACCGGTTCTATCTGGTTTTATCCGGATTAAACCGGTTCTATCCGGTTTTATCCGGATTAAACCAGTTCAATCCGGTTTTATCCGGTTTAAACCAGTTAAATCCGTTTTTGTCCGGTTTAAACCGGTTTATACCAGTTCAATCCGGTTTTATATCGTTTAAACCGGTTCCATCCGGTTTTATCCAGTTTATACCATTTCAGTCCGGTTTTATCCGCTTTAAACCGGTTCAATCAGGTTCTATCCAGTTTAAACTGGTTCTAACCGGTTTTATCTGGTTTAAACCGGTTTAAACCGGTTCAATCCAGTTCTCTCCGTTTTAAACCGGTTTAAAATGGTCCAATCCGGTTCTCTCCGGTTTAAACCAGTTTAAACCGGTTCAATCCGGTTTTAACCTGATTAAAACGGTTCAATCCGGTTTTATCTGGTTTAAACCATTAAAATCCGGTTTTATCCATTTTCAACTGGATTAAACTGGTTCAATCCGGTTTTATCCAGTTTAATCCGGTTCAATATGGTTTTATCCGGTTTAAACCGGTGGAAACCGGTTCAATCTGGTTTTATCCGGTTCAAACGGGTTCCATCCGGTTTTATGCCCTTTAAAGCAGTTTTAACCAGTTCAATCCGGTTTTATCCAGATTAAACCAGTTAAATCCGTTTTTATCCGGTTTTATCCGGTTTAAACCGGTTCAATCCGGTTTTATCGGGTTTAAACCGGTTCAATCCGGTTCTATCCAGTTTAAACTGGTTCTGTCTGGTTTTATCCGTTTTAAACCGGTTTAAACCGGTTCAATGCAGTTTTATCCGGTTTAAAACGGTTCTATGCGTTTTTATCTGGTTTAAAAAGGTTTAAACCGGTTCAATCCGGTTCTCTCCGGTTTAAACCGGTTTACATCTGTTCAATCTGATTCTCTCCAGTTTAAACCACTTTAAACCAGTTCAATCCGGTTTGATCCGGTTTAAACCGGTTCAATCCGGTTTTATCTGGTTTAAACCAGTTCAATCCGGTTTTATGCAGTTTCAACCGGTTCTATCCGGTTCAATCCGGTTTAAATCGGTTAAAACCAGTTCTATCTGGTTTTATCCGGTTTAAACCGGTTCAATCTGGTTTCATCCGGTTTAAACCTGTTCAATCCGGTTTTATCCGCTTTAAACTGTTTCAATCCGGTTTTATCCGGTTTAAACTGGTTTAAACCGGTTCAATCCGGTTTTATCAGGTTCAATCCGGTTTAAACCGGTTCTATTCGGTTTTATCCGGTTAAAACCGGTCTAAGCCGGTTCAATCCGGTTTAATCCGGTTTAAACCGGTTCAGTCTGGTTTTATCCGGTATAAACCGGTTTAAACCGGTTCAATCGGGTTTTATCCGGTTTAAACGGGTTTAAACCGGTTAAAACCGGTTTTATCCTGATTTATCCGGTTTAAACCGGTTCAATCCGGTTTTATGCGGTTTAAACCGGTTTAAACCGGTTCAATCCGGTTTTATCCGGTTTAAACCGGTTCTATCCGGTTCTATCTGGTTTAAACCGGTTTAAACCGGTTCAATCCGGTTTTGTCCGGTTTAAACCGGGTCAATCCGGTTTTAACCGGTTGAAACCGGTTCAATCCGGTTTTATCCGGTTCAATCCGGTTTTATCCGGTTTAAATCGGTTTAATCCGGTTTTATCCGGTTTAAACCGGTTCAATCCGGTTTTATCCGGTTCAATCTGGTTTCATCCGGTTTTATCCGGTTTAAACCGGTTCAATCCGGTTTTATCCAGTTTAAACCGGTTCTATCCGGTTCAATCTGGTTTAAACTGGTTTAAACTGGTTCAATCCGGTTTAAACCGGATTAAACCGCTTCAATCCGGTTTTACCTGGTTTAAACCGGTTTAAACCAGTTCAATCCGGTTTTATCCGGTTGAAACCGGTTCTATCCGGTTCAATCCTGTTTAAACCCGTTCAATCTGGTTTTATCCCGTTTAAACCAGTTCATTCCGGTTTTATCCAGTTTATACCGGTTTAAACCGGTTCAATCCGGTTTTATCCGGTTTAAACCGGTCTAAGCCGGTTCAATCGGTTTTAATCCGTTTTAAACCGGTTCAATCCGGTTTTATCGGGTTCAATCTGGTTTAAACTGGTTCAATCCGGTTTTATCCGGTTTAAAACGGTTTAAACCAGTTCAATCCGGTTTTATCCGGTTTAAGCCTGTTCTATCTGGTTTAAACCGGTTTAAGCCGGTTCATTCCGGTTTTATCTGGTTTAAACCGGTTCCAACCGGTTTTATCCAGTTTAAACCGGTTTAAACCAGTTCAATCCGGTTTTATCCAGTTTAAACCGGTTCTATCCGGTTCTATCTGGTTTAAGCCGGTTTAAACCGGTTCATTCCGGTTTTACCCGGTTTAAACCGGTTCTATCCGGTTCTATCTGGTTTAAGCCGGTTCTATCCGGTTTTATCTGGTTTAAGCCGGTTTAAACCGGTTCATTCCGGTTTTACCCAGTTTAAACCGGTTCTATCCGGTTCTATCTGGTTTAAGCCGGTTTAAACCGGTTCATTCCGGTTTTACCCGGTTCCAACCGGTTCTATCCGGTGTAAACCGGTTTAAACCAGTTCATTCCGGTTTCATCCAGTTTATACCGGTTTAAACCGGTTCAATCCAGTTTTAACCGGTTTAAACCGGTCTAAGCCGGTCCAATCCGGTTTAATCCAGTTTCAACCGGTTCAATTCGGTTTTATCCGCTTTAAACCGGTTCAATCCGGTTCTTTCCCGTTGAAACTGGTTTAAACCTGTTCAATCCAGTTTTATCCGGTTTAAACCGGTTCAATCCGGTTTTATCTGGTTTAGACAAGTTTAAAATAGTTCAATCCGGTTTTATCCGGTTTAATCCGGTTTAAACCGGTTCAGTCCGGTTTTATCCGGTTTAAACCGTTTTAAACCGGTTCAATCCGTTTTTATCCGGTTTAATCCGGTTTAAACCGGTTCAATCCGGTTGTATCCAGTTTAAACCGGTTTAAACCAGTTCAATCCGGTTTTATCCGGTTTAAACCGGTTCATTCCGGTTTTATCCGGTTTTAATCGGTTTAAGCTGTTTCAATCCGGTTTTATCCGGTTTAAACCGGTTTAAGCCGGTTCAATCTGGTTTTATCCGGTTTAAACCGGTTCTATCCGGTTTAAACCAGTTAGCCTGGTTCAATCTGGTTTTATCCGGTTTAAACCGGTCTTATCCGGTTTAAACCGTTTTAAGCTGGTTCATTCCGGGTTTATCAGGTTTAAACCGGTTTAAACCGGTTAAATCCGTTTTTATCCGGTTTTATCAGGTTTAAACCGTTTCAAACCGGTTTTATTCGTTTTAAACCGGTTTAATACGGTTCAATCCGGTTTTATCCGGTTTAAACCGGTTTAAGCCGGTTCTATCTGGTTTAAAACGGTTTAAGCCGGTTCATTCCGGTTTTATCCGGTTTAAACGGTTTACGCCGGTTCTATCGGGTTTAAACCGGTTTAAGCCGGTTCAATCCGGTTTTATCCGGTTTAAACCGGTTTAAGCCGGTTCTATCTGGTTTAAACCGGTTTAAGCCGGTTCAATCCGGTTTTATCCGGTTTAAACCGGTTTAAGCCGGTTCTCTCTGGTTTAAACTGGTTTAAGCCGGTTCATTCCGGTTTTATCCGGTTTAAACTGGTTTAAGCCGGTTCAATCCGGTTTTATCCGGTTTAAACTGGTTTAAGCCGGATCATACCGGTTTTATCCGGTTTAAACGGGTTTAAGCCGGTTCTATCTGCTTTAAACCGGTTTAAGCCGGTTCAATCCGGTTTTATCCCGTTGAAACCGGTTTAAGCCGGTTCTCTCTGGTTTAAACTGGTTTAAGCCGGTTCATTCCGGTTTTATCCGGTTTAATCCGGTTTAAACCGGTTCAATCCGGTTTTATCCGGTTTAAACCTGTTTAAACCGGTTCAATCCGGTTTTATCGGGTTCAATCCGGTTGAAACCGGTTCTATCCGGTTTAAACCGGTTTAAACTGGTTCAATCCGGTTTTATCCACTTTAAGCCTGTTCTATCTGGTTTAAACCGGTTTACGCCGGTTCATTCCGGTGTTATCTGGTTTAAACCTGTTCAAACCGTTTTTATCCAGTTTAAACCGGTTTAAACCGGTTTAATCCGGTTTTATCCAGTTTAAACCTGTTCTATCAGGTTCTATCTGGTTTAAGCCCGTTTAAACCGGTTCATTCCGGTTTTATCCGGTTTAAACCGGTTTAATCCGGTTTTATCTGGTTTAAACCGGTTCAATCCGCTTTTATCCGGTTTAAACCGGTTCAATCCGGTTTTATCCGGTTTAAACCCGTTCAATCAAGTTTTATCCGGTTTAAACCGGTTTAAACCGGTTCAATCCGGTTTTGTCTGGTTTAAACCGGTTTCAACTGGTTCAATCCGGTTTTATCCGGTTTAAACCGGTTCTATCTGGTTTTATCCGGTTTAAACAGGTTTAAACCGGTTCAAGCCGGTTTTATCCAGTTTAAACAGTTCAATCCGGTTTTATCGGGTTTAAACCGGTTCGATCTGTTTTTATCCGGTATAAACCGGTTTAAACGGGGTCAATCCAGTTTCAGTCGGTTTAAACCAGTTCAATCCGGTTTTATCGGGTTGAAACTGGTTCAATCAGGATTTATCCGGTTTAATCCAGTTCTATCTGGTTTTATCCGATTTAAACAGGTTTAAACCAGTTCAATGCGGTTCTATCCGGTTTAAACCGGTTCTATCTGGTTTTATCCGGATTAAACCGGTTCTATCCGGTTTTATCCGGATTAAACCAGTTCAATCCGGTTTTATCCGGTTTAAACCAGTTAAATCCGTTTTTGTCCGGTTTAAACCGGTTTATACCAGTTCAATCCGGTTTTATATCGGTTAAACCGGTTCCATCCGGTTTTATCCAGTTTATACCATTTCAATCCGGTTTTATCCGCTTTAAACCGGTTCAATCAGGTTCTATCCAGTTTAAACTGGTTCTAACCGGTTTTGTCTGGTTTAAACCGGTTTAAACCGGTTCAATCCAGTTCTCTCCGTTTTAAACCGGTTTAAAACGGTCCAATCCGGTTCTCTCCGGTTTAAACCAGTTTAAACCGGTTCAATCCGGTTTTAACCGGATTAAAACGGTTCAATCCGGTTTTATCTGGTTTAAACCATTAAAATCCGGTTTTATCCATTTTCAACCGGATTAAACTGTTTCAATCCGGTTTTATCCAGTTTAATCCGGTTCAATATGGTTTTATCCGGTTTAAACCGGTGGAAACCGGTTCAATCTGGTTTTATCCGGTTCAAACGGGTTCTATCCGGTTTTATGCCCTTTAAACCAGTTTTAACCAGTTCAATCCGGTTTTATCCAGATTAAACCAGTTAAATCCGTTTTTATCCGGTTTTATCCGGTTTAAACCGGTTCAATCCGGTTTTATCGGGTTTATACTGGTTCAATCCGGTTCTATCCAGTTTAAACTGGTTCTGTCCGGTTTCATCCAGTTTATACCGGTTTAAACCGGTTCAATCCAGTTTTAACCGGTTTAAACCGGTCTAAGCCGGTCCAATCCGGTTTAATCCAGTTTCAACCGGTTCAATTCGGTTTTATCCGCTTTAAACCGGTTCAATCCGTTTCTTTCCGGTTGAAACTGGTTTAAACCTGTTCAATCCAGTTTTATCCGGTTTAAACCGGTTCAATCCGGTTTTATCTGGTTTAGACCAGTTTAAAATAGTTCAATCCGGTTTTATACGGTTTAATCCGGTTTAAACCGGTTCAGTCCGGTTTTATCCGGTTTAAACCGTTTTAAACCGGTTCAATCCGTTTTTATCCGGTTTAATCCGTTTTAAACCGGTTCAATCCGTTTTTATCCGGTTTAATCCGGTTTAAACCGGTTCGATCTGTTTTTATCCGGTATAAACCGGTTTAAACGGGGTCAATCCAGTTTCAGTCGGTTTAAACCAGTTCAATCCGGTTTTATCCAGTTTAAACCGGTTCAATCCGTTTTTATCCGGTTTAAACCGGTTCATTCCAGTTTTATCTGGTTTTATCCGGTTTAAACCGGTTCAATCCGGTTTTATCCGGTTCAATCTGGTTTAATCCGGTTTTATCCGGTTTAAACCGGTTCAATCCAGTTTTTTCCAGTTTAAACCGGTTCTATCCGGTTCAATCTGGTTTAAACTGGTTTAAACTGGTTCAATCCGGTTTTATCCAGTTTAAACCGGTTCTATCTGGTTCTATCTGGTTTAAGCCGGTTTAAACCGGTTCATTCCGGTTTTACCCGGTTTAAACCGGTTCTATCCGGTTCTATCTGGTTTAAGCCGGTTCTATCCGGTTTTATCTGGTTTAAGCCGGTTTAAACCGGTTCATTCCGGTTTTACCCGGTTTAAACCGGTTCTATCCGGTTCTATTTGGTTTAAGCCGGTTTAAACCGGATCATTCCGGTTTTACCCGGTTCCAACCGGTTCTATCCGGTTTAAACCAGTTTAAACCAGTTCATTCCGGTTTCATCCAGTTTATACCAGTTTAAACCGGTTCAATCCAGTTTTAACCGGTTTAAACCGGTCGAAGCCGGTCCAATCCGGTTTAATCCAGTTTCAACCGGTTCAATTCGGTTTTATCCGCTTTAAACCGGTTCAATCCGGTTCTTTCTGGTTGAAACTGGTTTAAACCTGTTCAATCCAGTTTTATCCGGTTTAAACCGGTTCAATCCGGTTTTATCTGGTTTAGACCAGTTTAAAATAGTTCAATCCGGTTTTATCCGGTTTAATCCGGTTTAAACCGGTTCAGTCCGGTTTTATCCGGTTTAAACCGTTTTAAACCGGTTCAATCCGTTTTTATCCGGTTTAAACCGGTTCAATCCGGTTTTATCCAGTTTAAACCGGTTTAAACCAGTTCAATCCGGTTTTATCCAGTTTAAACCGGTTCAATCCGTTTTTATCCGGTTTAAACCGGTTCATTCCGGTTTTATCCGGTTTAAACCGGTTTAAGCTGTTTCAATCCGGTTTTATCCAGTTCAATCTGGTTTAATCCGGTTTAAACCGGTTCAATCCGGTTTTATCCAGTTTAAACCGGTTCTATCCGGTTCAATCTGGTTTAAACTGGTTTAAACTGGTTCAATCCGGTTTAAACCGGATTAAACCGCTTCAATCCGGTTTTATCTGGTTTAAACCGGTTTAAACCAGTTCAATCCGGTTTTATCCGGTTGAAACCGGTTCTATCCGGTTCAATCCGGTTTAAACCCTTTCAATCTGGTTTTATCCGGTTTAAACCAGTTCATTCCGGTTTTATCCAGTTTATACCGGTTTAAACCGGTTCAATCCGGTTTCAACCGGTCTAAGCCGGTTCAATCGGGTTTAATCCGTTTTAAACCGGTTCAATCCGGTTATATCGGGTTCAATCCGGTTTAAACTGGTTCAATCCGGTTTTATCCGGTTTAAACCGGTTCAATCCGGTTTTATCCGGTTTAAGCCTGTTCTATCTGGTTTAAACCGGTTTAAGCCGGTTCATTCCGGTTTTATCTGGTTTAAACCGGTTCAAACCGGTTTTATCCAGTTTAAACCGGTTTAAACCGGTTCAATCCGGTTTTATCCAGTTTAAACCGGTTCTATCCGGTTCTATCTGGTTTAAGCCGGTTTAAACCGGTTCATTCCGCTTTTACCCGGTTTAAACCGGTTCTATCCGGTTCTATCTGGTTTAAGCCGGTTTAAACCGGTTCATTCCGGTTTTACCCGGTTCCAACCGGTTCTATCCGGTTTAAACCGGTTTAAACCAGTTCATTCCGGTTTCATCCAGTTTATACCGGTTTAAACCGGTTCAATCCAGTTTTAACCGGTCTAAGCCGGTCCAATCCGGTTTAATCCAGTTTCAACCGGTTCAATTCGGTTTTATCCGCTTTAAACCGGTTCAATCCGTTTCTTTCCGGTTGAAGCTGGTTTAAACCTGTTCAATCCAGTTTTATCCGGTTTAAACCGGTTCAATCCGGTTTTATCTGGTTTAGACCAGTTTAAAATAGTTCAATCCGGTTTTATCCGGTTTAAACCGGTTCAGTCCGGTTTTATCCGGTTTTAACCGTTTTAAACCGGTTCAATCCGTTTTTATCCGGTTTAATCCGGTTTAAACCGGTTCAATCCGGTTTTATCCAGTTTAAACCGGTTTAAACCAGTTCAATCCGGTTTTATCCAGTTTAAACCGGTTCAATCCATTTTTATCCGGTTTAAACCGGTTCATTCCGGTTTTATCTGGTTTAAACCGGTTTAAGCTGTTTCAATCCGGTTTTATCCGGTTTAAACCGGTTTAAGCCGGTTCAATCTGGTTTTATCCGGTTTAAACCGGTTCTATCCGGTTTAAACCAGTTAGCCCGGTTCAATCTGGTTTTATCCGGTTTAAACCGGTCTTATCCGGTTTAAACCGTTTTAAGCTGGTTCATTCCGGGTTTATCAGGTTTAAACCGGTTTAAACCGGTTAAATCCGTTTTTATCCGGTTTTATCAGGTTTAAACCGTTTCAAACCGGTTTTATTCGTTTTAAACCGGTTTAATACGGTTCAATCCGGTTTTATCCGGTTTAAACCGGTTTAAGCCGGTTCTATCTGGTTTAAAACGGTTTAAGCCGGTTCATTCCGGTTTTATCCGGTTTAAACGGGTTTAAGCCGGTTCTATCTGGTTTAAACCGGTTTAAGCCGGTTCAATCCGGTTTTATCCGGTTTAAACCGGTTTAAGCCGGTTCTATCTGGTTTAAACCGGTTTAAGCCGGTTCAATCCAGTTTTATCCGGTTTAAACCGGTTTAAGCCGGTTCTCTCTGGTTTAAACTGGTTTAAGCCGGTTCATTCCGGTTTTATCCGGTTTAAACGGGTTTAAGCCGGTTCTATCTGGTTTAAACCGGTTTAAGCCGGTTCAATCCGGTTTTATCCCGTTGAAACCGGTTTAAGCCGGTTCTCTCTGGTTTAAACTGGTTTAAGCCGGTTCATTCCGGTTTTATCCGGTTTAATCCGGTTTAAACCGGTTCAATCCGGTTTTATCCGGTTTAAACCGGTTTAAACCGGTTCAATCCGGTTTTATCGGGTTCAATCCGGTTGAAACCGGTTCTATCCGGTTTAAACTGGTTTAAAGTGGTTCAATCCGGTTTTATCCACTTTAAGCCTGTTCTATCTGGTTTAAACTGGTTTACGCCGGTTCATTCCGGTTTTATCTGGTTTAAACCTGTCCAAACCGTTTTTATCCAGTTTAAACCGGTTTAAACCGGTTTAATCCGGTTTTATCCAGTGTAAACCGGTTCTATCAGGTTCTATCTGGTTTAAGCCCGTTTAAACCGGTTCATTCCGGTTTTATCCGGTTTAAACCGGTTCAATCCGCTTTTATCCGGTTTAAACCGGTTCTATCCGGTTTTATCCGGTTTAAACCCGTTCAATCAAGTTTTATCCGGTTTAAACCGGTTTAAACCGGTTAAAACCGGTTCTATCTGGTTTTATCCGGTTTAAACCGGTTCAATCTGGTTTTATCCGGTTTAAACCTGTTCAATCCGGTTTTATCCGCTTTAAACTGTTTCAATCCGGTTTTATCCGGTTTAAACCGGTTTAAACCGGTTCAATCCGGTTTTATCAGGTTCAATCCGTTTTAAACCGGTTCTATTCGGTTTTATCCGGTTAAAACCGGTCTAAGCCGGTTCAATCCGGTTTAATCCGGTTTAAACCGGTTCAGTCTGGTTTTATCCGGTATAAACCGGTTTAAACCGGTTCAATCGGGTTTTATCCGGTTTAAACAGGTTTAAACCGGTTAAAACCGGTTTTATCCTGATTTATCCGGTTTAAACCGGTTCAATCCGGTTTTATGCGGTTTAAACCGGTTTAAACCGGTTCAATCCGGTTTTGTCCGGTTTAAACCGGGTCAATCCGGTTTTATCCGGTTTAAACGGGTTTAAGCCGGTTCTATCTGGTTTAAACTGGTTTAAGCCGGTTCAATCCGGTTTAAACCGGTTTAAGCCGGTTCTATCTGGTTTAAACCGGTTTAAGCCGGTTCAATCCGGTTTTATCCGGTTTAAACCATTAAAATCCGGTTTTATCCATTTTCAACCGCATTAAACTGGTTCAATCCGGTTTTATCCAGTTTAATCCGGTTCAATATGGTTTTATCCGGTTTAAACCGGTGGAAACCGTTTCAATCTGGTTTTATCCGGTTCAAACGGGTTCTATCCGGTTTTATGCCCTTTAAAGCAGTTTTAACCAGTTCAATCCGGTTTTATCCAGATTAAACCAGTTAAATCCGTTTTTATCCGGTTTTATCCGGTTTAAACCGGTTCAATCCGGTTTTATCGGGTTTAAACCGGTTCAATCCGGTTCTATCCAGTTTAAACTGGTTCTGTCCGGTTTTATCCGTTTTAAACCGGTTTAAACCGGTTCAATGCAGTTTTATCCGGTTTAAAACGGTTCTATGCGTTTTTATCTGGTTTAAAAAGGTTTAAACCGGTTCAATCCGGTTCTCTCCGGTTTAAACCGGTTTACATCTGTTCAATCTGATTCTCTCCAGTTTAAACCACTTTAAACCAGTTCAATCCGGTTTGATCCGGTTTAAACCGGTTCAATCCGGTTTTATCTGGTTTAAACCAGTTCAATCCGGTTTTATGCAGTTTCAACCGGTTCTATCCGGTTCAATCCGGTTTAAATCGGTTAAAACCAGTTCTATCTGGTTTTATCCGGTTTAAACCGGTTCAATCTGGTTTTATCCGGTTTAAACCTGTTCAATCCTGTTTTATCCGCTTTAAACTGTTTCAATCCGGTTTTATCCGGTTTAAACTGGTTTAAACCGGTTCAATCCGGTTTTATCAGGTTCAATCCGGTTTAAACCGGTTCTATTCGGTTTTATCCGGTTAAAACCGGTCTAAGCCGGTTCAATCCGGTTTAATCCGGTTTAAACCGGTTCAGTCTGGTTTTATCCGGTATAAACCGGTTTAAACCGGTTCAATCGGGTTTTATCCGGTTTAAACAGGTTTAAACCGGTTAAAACCGGTTTTATCCTGATTTATCCGGTTTAAACCGGTTCAATCCGGTTTTATGCGGTTTAAACCGGTTTAAACCGGTTCAATCCGGTTTTATCCGGTTTAAACCGGTTCTATCCGGTTCTATCTGGTTTAAACCGGTTTAAACCGGTTCAATCCGGTTTTGTCCGGTTTAAACCGGGTCAATCCGGTTTTAACCGGTTGAAACCGGTTCAATCCGGTTTTATCCGGTTCAATCCGGTTTTATCCGGTTTAAATCGGTTTAATCCGGTTTTATCCGGTTTAAACCGGTTCAATCCGGTTTTATCCGGTTCAATCTGGTTTCATCCGGTTTTATCCGGTTTAAACCGGTTCAATCCGGTTCTATCCAGTTTAAACTGGTTCTGTCCGGTTTCATCCAGTTTATACCGGTTTAAACCGGTTCAATCCAGTTTTAACCGGTTTAAACCGGTCTAAGCCGGTCCAATCCGGTTTAATCCAGTTTCAACCGGTTCAATTCGGTTTTATCCGCTTTAAACCGGTTCAATCCGTTTCTTTCCGGTTGAAACTGGTTTAAACCTGTTCAATCCAGTTTTATCCGGTTTAAACCGGTTCAATCCGGTTTTATCTGGTTTAGACCAGTTTAAAATAGTTCAATCCGGTTTTATCCGGTTTAATCCGGTTTAAACCGGTTCAGTCCGGTTTTATCCGGTTTAAACCGTTTTAAACCGGTTCAATCCGTTTTTATCCGGTTTAATCCGGTTTAAACCGGTTCAATCCGGTTTTATCCAGTTTAAACCGGTTTAAACCAGTTCAATCCGGTTTTATCCAGTTTAAACCGGTTCAATCCGTTTTTATCCGGTTTAAACCGGTTCATTCCGGTTTTATCCGGTTTAAACCGGTTTAAGCTGTTTCAATCCGGTTTTATCCAGTTCAATCTGGTTTAATCCGGTTTTATCCGGTTTAAACCGGTTCAATCCGGTTTTATCCAGTTTAAACCGGTTCTATCCGGTTTAAACTAGTTAGCCTGGTTCAATCTGGTTTTATCCGGTTTAAACCGGTCTTATCCGGTTTAAACCGTTTTAAGCTGGTTCATTCCGGGTTTATCAGGTTTAAACCGGTTTAAACCGGTTAAATCCGTTTTTATCCGGTTTTATCAGGTTTAAACCGTTTCAAACCGGTTTTATTCGTTTTAAACCGGTTTAATACGGTTCAATCCGGTTTTATCCGGTTTAAACCGGTTTAAGCCGGTTCTATCTGGTTTAAAACGGTTTAAGCCGGTTCATTCCGGTTTTATCCGGTTTAAACGGGTTTAAGCCCGTTCTATCTGGTTTAAACTGGTTTAAGCCGGTTCAATCCGGTTTTATCCGGTTTAAACCGGTTTAAGCCGGTTCTATCTGGTTTAAACCGGTTTAAGCCGGTTCAATCCGGTTTTATCCGGTTTAAACCGGTTTAAGCCGGTTCTCTCTGGTTTAAACTGGTTTAAGCCGGTTCATTCCGGTTTTATCCGGTTTAAACTGGTTTAAGCCGGTTCAATCCGGTTTTATCCGGTTTAAACGGGTTTGAGCCGGATCATACCGGTTTTATCCAGTTTAAACGGGTTTAAGCCGGTTCTATCTGGTTTAAACCGGTTTAAGCCGGTTCAATCCGGTTTTATCCCGTTGAAACCGGTTTAAGCCGGTTCTCTCTGGTTTAAACTGGTTTAAGCCAGTTCATTCCGGTTTTATCCGGTTTAATCCGGTTTAAACCGGTTCAATCCGCTTTTATCCGGTTTAAACCGGTTTAAACCGGTTCAATCCGGTTTTATCGGGTTCAATCCGGTTGAAACCGGTTCTATCCGGTTTAAACCGGTTTAAACTGGTTCAATCCGGTTTTATCCACTTTAAGCCTGTTCTATCTGGTTTAAACCGGTTTACGCCGGTTCATTCCGGTTTTATCTGGTTTAAACCTGTTCAAACCGTTTTTATCCAGTTGAAACCGGTTTAAACCGGTTTAATCCGGTTTTATCCAGTTTAAACCGGTTCTATCAGGTTCTATCTGGTTTAAGCCCGTTTAAACCGGTTCATTCCGGTTTTATCCGGTTTAAACAGGTTTAATCCGGTTTTATGTGGTTTAAACCGGTTCAATCCGCTTTTATCCGGCTTAAACCGGTTCAATCCGTTTTTATCCGGTTTAAACCCGTTCAATCAAGTTTTATCCGGTTTACACCGGTTTAAACCGGTTCAATCCGTTTTTGTCTGGTTTAAACCGGTTTGAACCGGTTCAATCCGGTTTTATCCGGTTTAAACCGGTTCTATCTGGTTTTATCCGGTTTAAACAGGTTTAAACCGGTTCAAGCCGGTTTTATCCAGTTTAAACAGTTCAATCCGGTTTTATCGGGTTTAAACCGGTTCGATCTGTTTTTATCCGGTATAAACCAGTTTAAACGGGGTCAATCCAGTTTCAGTCGGTTTAAACCAGTTCAATCCGGTTTTATCGGGTTGAAACTGGTTCAATCAGGATTTATCCGGTTTAATCCGGTTCTATCTGGTTTTATCCGATCTAAACAGGTTTAAACCAGTTCAATGCGGTTCTATCCGGTTTAAACCGGTTCTATCTGGTTTTATCCGGATTAAACCGGTTCTATCCGGTTTTATCCGGATTAAACCAGTTCAATCCGGTTTTATCCGGTTTAAACCAGTTAAATCCGTTTTTGTCCGGTTTAAACCGGTTTATACCAGTTCAATCCGGTTTTATATCGTTTAAACCGGTTCCATCCGGTTTTATCCAGTTTATACCATTTCAGTCCGGTTTTATCCGCTTTAAACCGGTTCAATCAGGTTCTATCCAGTTTAAACTGGTTCTAACCGGTTTTATCTGGTTTAAACCGGTTTAAACCGGTTCAATCCAGTTCTCTCCGTTTTAAACCGGTTTAAAACGGTCCAATCCGGTTCTCTCCGGTTTAAACCAGTTTAAACCGGTTCAATCCGGTTTTAACCGGATTAAAACGGTTCAATCCGGTTTTATCTGGTTTAAACCATTAAAATCCGGTTTTATCCATTTTCAACTGGATTAAACTGGTTCAATCCGGTTTTATCCAGTTTAATCCGGTTCAATATGGTTTTATCTGGTTTAAACCGGTGGAAACCGGTTCAATCTGGTTTTATCCGGTTCAAACGGGTTCCATCCGGTTTTATGCCCTTTAAAGCAGTTTTAACCAGTTCAATCCGGTTTTATCCAGATTAAACCAGTTAAATCCGTTTTTATCCGGTTTTATCCGGTTTAAACCGGTTCAATCCGGTTTTATCGGGTTTAAACCGGTTCAATCCGGTTCTATCCAGTTTAAACTGGTTCTGTCTGGTTTTATCCGTTTTAAACCGGTTTAAACCGGTTCAATGCAGTTTTATCCGGTTTAAAACGGTTCTATGCGTTTTTATCTGGTTTAAAAAGGTTTAAACCGGTTCAATCCGGTTCTCTCCGGTTTAAACCGGTTTACATCTGTTCAATCTGATTCTCTCCAGTTTAAACCACTTTAAACCAGTTCAATCCGGTTTGATCCGGTTTAAACCGGTTCAATCCGGTTTTATCTGGTTTAAACCAGTTCAATCCGGTTTTATGCAGTTTCAACCGGTTCTATCCGGTTCAATCCGGTTTAAATCGGTTAAAACCAGTTCTATCTGGTTTTATCCGGTTTAAACCGGTTCAATCTGGTTTCATCCGGTTTAAACCTGTTCAATCCGGTTTTATCCGCTTTAAACTGTTTCAATCCGGTTTTATCCGGTTTAAACTGGTTTAAACCGGTTCAATCCGGTTTTATCAGGTTCAATCCGGTTTAAACCGGTTCTATTCGGTTTTATCCGGTTAAAACCGGTCTAAGCCGGTTCAATCCGGTTTAATCCGGTTTAAACCGGTTCAGTCTGGTTTTATCCGGTATAAACCGGTTTAAACCGGTTCAATCGGGTTTTATCCGGTTTAAACGGGTTTAAACCGGTTAAAACCGGTTTTATCCTGATTTATCCGGTTTAAACCGGTTCAATCCGGTTTTATGCGGTTTAAACCGGTTTAAACCGGTTCAATCCGGTTTTATCCGGTTTAAACCGGTTCTATCCGGTTCTATCTGGTTTAAACCGGTTTAAACCGGTTCAATCCGGTTTTGTCCTGTTTAAACCGGGTCAATCCGGTTTTAACCGGTTGAAACCGGTTCAATCCGGTTTTATCCGGTTCAATCCGGTTTCATCCGGTTTTATCCGGTTTAAACCGGTTCAATCCGGTTTTATCCAGTTTAAACCGGTTCTATCCGGTTCAATCTGGTTTAAACTGGTTTAAACTGGTTCAATCCGGTTTAAACCGGATTAAACCGCTTCAATCCGGTTTTACCTGGTTTAAACCGGTTTAAACCAGTTCAATCCGGTTTTATCCGGTTGAAACCGGTTCTATCCGGTTCAATCCTGTTTAAACCCGTTCAATCTGGTTTTATCCCGTTTAAACCAGTTCATTCCGGTTTTATCCAGTTTATACCGGTTTAAACCGGTTCAATCCGGTTTTATCCGGTTTAAACCGGTCTAAGCCGGTTCAATCGGTTTTAATCCGTTTTAAACCGGTTCAATCCGGTTTTATCGGGTTCAATCCGGTTTAAACTGGTTCAATCCGGTTTTATCCGGTTTAAAACGGTTTAAACCAGTTCAATCCGGTTTTATCCGGTTTAAGCCTGTTCTATCTGGTTTAAACCGGTTTAAGCCGGTTCATTCCGGTTTTATCTGGTTTAAACCGGTTCCAACCGGTTTTATCCAGTTTAAACCGGTTTAAACCAGTTCAATCCGGTTTTATCCAGTTTAAACCGGTTCTATCCGGTTCTATCTGGTTTAAGCCGGTTTAAACCGGTTCATTCCGGTTTTACCCGGTTTAAACCGGTTCTATCCGGTTCTATCTGGTTTAAGCCGGTTCTATCCGGTTTTATCTGGTTTAAGCCGGTTTAAACCGGTTCATTCCGGTTTTACCCAGTTTAAACCGGTTCTATCCGGTTCTATCTGGTTTAAGCCGGTTTAAACCGGTTCATTCCGGTTTTACCCGGTTCCAACCGGTTCTATCCGGTGTAAACCGGTTTAAACCAGTTCATTCCGGTTTCATCCAGTTTATACCGGTTTAAACCGGTTCAATCCAGTTTTAACCGGTTTAAACCGGTCTAAGCCGGTCCAATCCGGTTTAATCCAGTTTCAACCGGTTCAATTCGGTTTTATCCGCTTTAAACCGGTTCAATCCGGTTCTTTCCCGTTGAAACTGGTTTAAACCTGTTCAATCCAGTTTTATCCGGTTTAAACCGGTTCAATCCGGTTTTATCTGGTTTAGACAAGTTTAAAATAGTTCAATCCGGTTTTATCCGGTTTAATCCGGTTTAAACCGGTTCAGTCCGGTTTTATCCGGTTTAAACCGTTTTAAACCGGTTCAATCCGTTTTTATCCGGTTTAATCCGGTTTAAACCGGTTCAATCCGGTTGTATCCAGTTTAAACCGGTTTAAACCAGTTCAATCCGGTTTTATCCGGTTTAAACCGGTTCATTCCGGTTTTATCCGGTTTTAATCGGTTTAAGCTGTTTCAATCCGGTTTTATCCGGTTTAAACCGGTTTAAGCCGGTTCAATCTGGTTTTATCCGGTTTAAACCGGTTCTATCCGGTTTAAACCAGTTAGCCTGGTTCAATCTGGTTTTATCCGGTTTAAACCGGTCTTATCCGGTTTAAACCGTTTTAAGCTGGTTCATTCCGGGTTTATCAGGTTTAAACCGGTTTAAACCGGTTAAATCCGTTTTTATCCGGTTTTATCAGGTTTAAACCGTTTCAAACCGGTTTTATTCGTTTTAAACCGGTTTAATACGGTTCAATCCGGTTTTATCCGGTTTAAACCGGTTTAAGCCGGTTCTATCTGGTTTAAAACGGTTTAAGCCGGTTCATTCCGGTTTTATCCGGTTTAAACGGTTTACGCCGGTTCTATCGGGTTTAAACCGGTTTAAGCCGGTTCAATCCGGTTTTATCCGGTTTAAACCGGTTTAAGCCGGTTCTATCTGGTTTAAACCGGTTTAAGCCGGTTCAATCCGGTTTTATCCGGTTTAAACCGGTTTAAGCCGGTTCTCTCTGGTTTAAACTGGTTTAAGCCGGTTCATTCCGGTTTTATCCGGTTTAAACTGGTTTAAGCCGGTTCAATCCGGTTTTATCCGGTTTAAACTGGTTTAAGCCGGATCATACCGGTTTTATCCGGTTTAAACGGGTTTAAGCCGGTTCTATCTGCTTTAAACCGGTTTAAGCCGGTTCAATCCGGTTTTATCCCGTTGAAACCGGTTTAAGCCGGTTCTCTCTGGTTTAAACTGGTTTAAGCCGGTTCATTCCGGTTTTATCCGGTTTAATCCGGTTTAAACCGGTTCAATCCGGTTTTATCCGGTTTAAACCTGTTTAAACCGGTTCAATCCGGTTTTATCGGGTTCAATCCGGTTGAAACCGGTTCTATCCGGTTTAAACCGGTTTAAACTGGTTCAATCCGGTTTTATCCACTTTAAGCCTGTTCTATCTGGTTTAAACCGGTTTACGCCGGTTCATTCCGGTGTTATCTGGTTTAAACCTGTTCAAACCGTTTTTATCCAGTTTAAACCGGTTTAAACCGGTTTAATCCGGTTTTATCCAGTTTAAACCTGTTCTATCAGGTTCTATCTGGTTTAAGCCCGTTTAAACCGGTTCATTCCGGTTTTATCCGGTTTAAACCGGTTTAATCCGGTTTTATCTGGTTTAAACCGGTTCAATCCGCTTTTATCCGGTTTAAACCGGTTCAATCCGGTTTTATCCGGTTTAAACCCGTTCAATCAAGTTTTATCCGGTTTAAACCGGTTTAAACCGGTTCAATCCGGTTTTGTCTGGTTTAAACCGGTTTCAACTGGTTCAATCCGGTTTTATCCGGTTTAAACCGGTTCTATCTGGTTTTATCCGGTTTAAACAGGTTTAAACCGGTTCAAGCCGGTTTTATCCAGTTTAAACAGTTCAATCCGGTTTTATCGGGTTTAAACCGGTTCGATCTGTTTTTATCCGGTATAAACCGGTTTAAACGGGGTCAATCCAGTTTCAGTCGGTTTAAACCAGTTCAATCCGGTTTTATCGGGTTGAAACTGGTTCAATCAGGATTTATCCGGTTTAATCCAGTTCTATCTGGTTTTATCCGATTTAAACAGGTTTAAACCAGTTCAATGCGGTTCTATCCGGTTTAAACCGGTTCTATCTGGTTTTATCCGGATTAAACCGGTTCTATCCGGTTTTATCCGGATTAAACCAGTTCAATCCGGTTTTATCCGGTTTAAACCAGTTAAATCCGTTTTTGTCCGGTTTAAACCGGTTTATACCAGTTCAATCCGGTTTTATATCGGTTAAACCGGTTCCATCCGGTTTTATCCAGTTTATACCATTTCAATCCGGTTTTATCCGCTTTAAACCGGTTCAATCAGGTTCTATCCAGTTTAAACTGGTTCTAACCGGTTTTGTCTGGTTTAAACCGGTTTAAACCGGTTCAATCCAGTTCTCTCCGTTTTAAACCGGTTTAAAACGGTCCAATCCGGTTCTCTCCGGTTTAAACCAGTTTAAACCGGTTCAATCCGGTTTTAACCGGATTAAAACGGTTCAATCCGGTTTTATCTGGTTTAAACCATTAAAATCCGGTTTTATCCATTTTCAACCGGATTAAACTGTTTCAATCCGGTTTTATCCAGTTTAATCCGGTTCAATATGGTTTTATCCGGTTTAAACCGGTGGAAACCGGTTCAATCTGGTTTTATCCGGTTCAAACGGGTTCTATCCGGTTTTATGCCCTTTAAACCAGTTTTAACCAGTTCAATCCGGTTTTATCCAGATTAAACCAGTTAAATCCGTTTTTATCCGGTTTTATCCGGTTTAAACCGGTTCAATCCGGTTTTATCGGGTTTATACTGGTTCAATCCGGTTCTATCCAGTTTAAACTGGTTCTGTCCGGTTTCATCCAGTTTATACCGGTTTAAACCGGTTCAATCCAGTTTTAACCGGTTTAAACCGGTCTAAGCCGGTCCAATCCGGTTTAATCCAGTTTCAACCGGTTCAATTCGGTTTTATCCGCTTTAAACCGGTTCAATCCGTTTCTTTCCGGTTGAAACTGGTTTAAACCTGTTCAATCCAGTTTTATCCGGTTTAAACCGGTTCAATCCGGTTTTATCTGGTTTAGACCAGTTTAAAATAGTTCAATCCGGTTTTATACGGTTTAATCCGGTTTAAACCGGTTCAGTCCGGTTTTATCCGGTTTAAACCGTTTTAAACCGGTTCAATCCGTTTTTATCCGGTTTAATCCGTTTTAAACCGGTTCAATCCGTTTTTATCCGGTTTAATCCGGTTTAAACCGGTTCGATCTGTTTTTATCCGGTATAAACCGGTTTAAACGGGGTCAATCCAGTTTCAGTCGGTTTAAACCAGTTCAATCCGGTTTTATCCAGTTTAAACCGGTTCAATCCGTTTTTATCCGGTTTAAACCGGTTCATTCCAGTTTTATCTGGTTTTATCCGGTTTAAACCGGTTCAATCCGGTTTTATCCGGTTCAATCTGGTTTAATCCGGTTTTATCCGGTTTAAACCGGTTCAATCCAGTTTTTTCCAGTTTAAACCGGTTCTATCCGGTTCAATCTGGTTTAAACTGGTTTAAACTGGTTCAATCCGGTTTAAACCGGATTAAACTGCTTCAATCCGGTTTTATCTGGTTTAAACCGGTTTAAACCAGTTCAATCCGGTTTTATCCGGTTGAAACCGGTTCTATCCGGTTCAATCCGGTTTAAACCCGTTCAATCTGGTTTTATCCGGTTTAAACCAGTTCATTCCGGTTTTATCCAGTTTATACCGGTTTAAACCGGTTCAATCCGGTTTTATCCGGTTTAAACCGGTCTAAGCCGGTTCAATCGGGTTTAATCCGTTTTAAACCGGTTCAATCGGGTTTTATCGGGTTCAATCCGGTTTAAACTGGTTCAATCCGGTTTTATCCAGTTTAAACCGGTTTAAACCGGTTCAATCCGGTTTTATCCGGTTTAAGCCTGTTCTATCTGGTTTAAACCGGTTTAAGCCGGTTCATTCCGGTATTATCTGGGTTAAACCGGTTCAAACCGTTTTTATCCAGTTTAAACCGGTTTAAACCGGTTCAATCCGTTTTTATCCAGTTTAAACCGGTTCTATACGGTTCTATCTGGTTTAAGCCGGTTTAAACCGGTTCATTCCGGTTTTACCCGGTTTAAACCGGTTCTATCCGGTTCTATCTGGTTTAAGCCGGTTCTATCCGGTTTTATCTGGTTTAAGCCGGTTTAAACCGGTTCATTCCGGTTTTACCCGGTTTAAACTGGTTCTATCCGGTTCTATCTGGTTTAAGCCGGTTTAAACCGGTTCATTCCGGTTTTACCCGGTTCCAACCGGTTCTATCCGGTTTAAACCGGTTTAAACCAGTTCATTCCGGTTTCATCCAGTTTATACCGGTTTAAACCGGTTCAATCCAGTTTTAACCGGTTTAAACCGGTCTAAGCCGGTCCAATCCGGTTTAATCCAGTTTCAACCGGTTCAATTCGGTTTTATCCGCTTTAAACCGGTTCAATCCGGTTCTTTCCGGTTGAAACTGGTTTAAACCTGTTCAATCCAGTTTTATCCGGTTTAAACCGGTTCAATCCGGTTTTATCTGGTTTAGACCAGTTTAAAATAGTTCAATCCGGTTTTATCCGGTTTAATCCGGTTTAAACCGGTTCAGTCCGGTTTTATCCGGTTTAAACCGTTTTAAACCGGTTCAATCCGTTTTTATCCGGTTTAAACCGGTTCAATCCGTTTTTATCCAGTTTAAACCGGTTTAAACCAGTTCAATCCGGTTTTATCCAGTTTAAACCGGTTCAATCCGTTTTTATCCGGTTTAAACCGGTTCATTCTGGTTTTATCCGGTTTAAACCGGTTTAAGCTGTTTCAATCCGGTTTTATCCGGTTTAAACCGGTTTAAGCCGGTTCAATCTGGTTTTATCCGGTTTAAACTGGTTCTATCCGGTTTAAACCAGTTAGCCTGGTTCAATCTGGTTTTATCCGGTTTAAACCGGTCTTATCCGGTTTAAACCGTTTTAAGCTGGTTCATTCCGGGTTTATCAGGTTTAAACCGGTTTAAACCGGTTAAATCCGTTTTTATCCGGTTTTATCAGGTTTAAACCGTTTCAAACCGGTTTTATTCGTTTTAAACCGGTTTAATACGGTTCAATCCGGTTTTATCCGGTTTAAACCGGTTTAAGCCGGTTCTATCTGGTTTAAAACGGTTTAAGCCGGTTAATTCCGGTTGTATCCGGTTTAAACGGGTTTAAGCCGGTTCTATCTGGTTTAAACTGGTTTAAGCCGGTTCAATCCGGTTTTATCCGGTTTAAACCGGTTTAAGCCGGTTCTATCTGGTTTAAACCGGTTTAAGCCGGTTCAATCCGGTTTTATCTGGTTTAAACCGGTTTAAGCCGGTTCTCTCTGGTTTAAACTGGTTTAAGCCGGTTCATTCCGGTTTTATCCGGTTTAAACTGGTTTAAGCCGGTTCAATCCGGTTTTATCCGGTTTAAACGGGTTTGAGCCGGATCATACCGGTTTTATCCGGTTTAAACGGGTTTAAGCCGGTTCTATCTGGTTTAAACCGGTTTAAGCCGGTTCAATCCGGTTTTATCCCGTTGAAACCGGTTTAAGCCGGTTCTCTCTGGTTTAAACTGGTTTAAGCCGGTTCATTCCGGTTTTATCCGGTTTAATCCGGTTTAAACCGGTTCAATCCGCTTTTATCCGGTTTAAACCGGTTTAAACCGGTTCAATCCGGTTTTATTTACTTTAAGCCTGTTCTATCTGGTTGAAACCGGTTTACGCCGGTTCATTCCGGTTTTATCTGGTTTAAACCTGTTCAAACCGTTTTTATCCAGTTTAAACCGGTTTAAACCGGTTTAATCCGGTTTTATCCAGTTTAAACCGGTTCTATCAGGTTCTATCTGGTTTAAGCCCATTTAAACCGGTTCATTCCGGTTTTATCCGGTTTAAACCGGTTTAATCCGGTTTTATCTGGTTTAAACCGGTTCAATCCGCTTTTATCCGGTTTAAACCGGTTCAATCCGGTTTTATCCGGTTTAAACCCGTTCAATCAAGTTTTATCCGGTTTAAACCGGTTCAATCCGGTTTTGTCTGGTTTAAACCGGTTTGAACCGGTTCAATCCGGTTTTATCCGGTTTAAACCGGTTCTATCTGGTTTTATCCGGTTTAAACAGGTTTAAACCGGTTCAAGCCGGTTTTATCCAGTTTAAACAGTTCAATCCGGTTTTATCGGGTTTAAACCGGTTCGATCTGTTTTTATCCGGTATAAACCGGTTTAAACGGGGTCAATCCAGTTTCAGTCGGTTTAAACCAGTTCAATCCGGTTTTATCGGGTTGAAACTGGTTCAATCAGGATTTATCCGGTTTAATCCGGTTCTATCTGGTTTTATCCGATTTAAACAGGTTTAAACCAGTTCAATGCGGTTCTATCCGGTTTAAACCGGTTCTATCTGGTTTTATCCGGATTAAACCGGTTCTATCCGGTTTTATCCGGATTAAACCAGTTCAATCCGGTTTTATCCGGTTTAAACCAGTTAAATCCGTTTTTGTCCGGTTTAAACCGGTTTATACCAGTTCAATCCGGTTTTATATCGTTTAAACCGGTTCCATCCGGTTTTATCCAGTTTATACCATTACAATCCGGTTTTATCCGCTTTAAACCGGTTCAATCAGGTTCTATCCAGTTTAAACTGGTTCTAACCGGTTTTATCTGGTTTAAACCGGTTTAAACCGGTTCAATCCAGTTCTCTCCATTTTAAACCGGTTTAAAACGGTCCAATCCGGTTCTCTCCGGTTTAAACCAGTTTAAACTGGTTCAATCCGGTTTTAACCGGATTAAAACGGTTCAATCCGGTTTTATCTGGTTTAAACCATTAAAATCCGGTTTTATCCATTTTCAACCGGATTAAACTGGTTCAATCCGGTTTTATCCAGTTTAATCCGGTTCAATATGGTTTTATCCGGTTTAAACCGGTGGAAACCGGTTCAATCTGGTTTTATCCAGTTCAAACGGGTTCTATCCGGTTTTATGCCCTTTAAACCAGTTTTAACCAGTTCAATCCGGTTTTATCCAGATTAAACCAGTTAAATCCGTTTTTATCCGGTTTTATCCGGTTTAAACCAGTTCAATCCGGTTTTATCGGGTTTAAACCGGTTCAATCCGGTTCTATCCAGTTTAAACTGGTTCTGTCTGGTTTTATCCGTTTTAAACCGGTTTAAACCGGTTCAATGCAGTTTTATCCGGTTTAAAACGGTTCTATGCGTTTTTATCTGGTTTAAAAAGGTTTAAACCGGTTCAATCCGGTTCTCTCCGGTTTAAACCGGTTTACATCTGTTCAATCTGATTCTCTCCAGTTTAAACCACTTTAAACCAGTTCAATCCCGTTTGATCCGGTTTAAACCGGTTCAATCCGGTTTTATCTGGTTTAAACCAGTTCAATCCGGTTTTATGCAGTTTCAACCGGTTCTATCCGGTTCAATCCGGTTTAAACCGGTTAAAACCGGTTCTATCTGGTTTTATCCGGTTTAAACCGGTTCAATCTGGTTTTATCCGGTTTAAACCTGTTCAATCCGGTTTTATCCGCTTTAAACTGTTTCAATCCGGTTTTATCCGGTTTAAACTGGTTTAAACCGGTTCAATCCGGTTTTATCAGGTTCAATCCGGTTTAAACCGGTGCATTCCGGTTTTATCCGGTTTAAACGGGTTTACGCCGGTTCTATCTGGTTTAAACCGGTTTAAGCCGGTTCAATCCGGTTTTATCCGGTTTAAACCGGTTTAAGCCGGTTCTATCTGGTTTAAACCGGTTTAAGCCGGTTCAATCCGGTTTTATCCCGTTGAAACCGGTTTAAGCCGGTTCTCTCTGGTTTAAACTGGTTTAAGCCAGTTCATTCCGGTTTTATCCGGTTCTATCTGGTTTAAGCCGGTTCTGTCCGGTTTTATCTGGTTTAAGCCGGTTTAAACCAGTTCATTCCGGTTTTACCCGGTTTAAACCGGTTCTATCCGGTTCTATCTGGTTTAAGCCGGTTTAAACCGGATCATTCCGGTTTTACCCGGTTCCAACCGGTTCTATCCGGTTTAAACCAGTTTAAACCAGTTCATTCCGGTTTCATCCAGTTTATACCAGTTTAAACCGGTTCAATCCAGTTTTAACCGGTTTAAACCGGTCTAAGCCGGTCCAATCCGGTTTAATCCAGTTTCAACCGGTTCAATTCGGTTTTATCCGCTTTAAACCGGTTCAATCCGGTTCTTTCCGGTTGAAACTGGTTTAAACCTGTTCAATCCAGTTTTATCCGGTTTAAACCGGTTCAATCCGGTTTTATCTGGTTTAGACCAGTTTAAAATAGTTCAATCCGGTTTTATCCGGTTTAATCCGGTTTAAACCGGTTCAGTCCGGTTTTATCCGGTTTAAACCGTTTTAAACCGGTTCAATCCGTTTTTATCCGGTTTAAACCGGTTCAATCCGGTTTTATCCAGTTTAAACCGGTTTAAACCAGTTCAATCCGGTTTTATCCAGTTTAAACCGGTTCAATCCGTTTTTATCCGGTTTAAACCGGTTCATTCCGGTTTTATCCGGTTTAAACCGGTTTAAGCTGTTTCAATCCGGTTTTATCCGGTTCAATCTGGTTTAATCCGGTTTAAACCGGTTCAATCCGGTTTTATCCAGTTTAAACCGGTTCTATCCGGTTCAATCTGGTTTAAACTGGTTTAAACTGGTTCAATCCGGTTTAAACCGGATTAAACCGCTTCAATCCGGTTTTATCTGGTTTAAACCGGTTTAAACCAGTTCAATCCGGTTTTATCCGGTTGAAACCGGTTCTATCCGGTTCAATCCGGTTTAAACCCTTTCAATCTGGTTTTATCCGGTTTAAACCAGTTCATTCCGGTTTTATCCAGTTTATACCGGTTTAAACCGGTTCAATCCGGTTTCAACCGGTCTAAGCCGGTTCAATCGGGTTTAATCCGTTTTAAACCGGTTCAATCCGGTTTTATCGGGTTCAATCCGGTTTAAACTGGTTCAATCCGGTTTTATCCGGTTTAAACCGGTTCAATCCGGTTTTATCCGGTTTAAGCCTGTTCTATCTGGTTTAAACCGGTTTAAGCCGGTTCATTCCGGTTTTATCTGGTTTAAACCGGTTCAAACCGGTTTTATCCAGTTTAAACCGGTTTAAACCGGTTCAATCCGGTTTTATCCAGTTTAAACCGGTTCTATCCGGTTCTATCTGGTTTAAGCCGGTTTAAACCGGTTCATTCCGCTTTTACCCGGTTTAAACCGGTTCTATCCGGTTCTATCTGGTTTAAGCCGGTTTAAACCGGTTCATTCCGGTTTTACCCGGTTCCAACCGGTTCTATCCGGTTTAAACCGGTTTAAACCAGTTCATTCCGGTTTCATCCAGTTTATACCGGTTTAAACCGGTTCAATCCAGTTTTAACCGGTCTAAGCCGGTCCAATCCGGTTTAATCCAGTTTCAACCGGTTCAATTCGGTTTTATCCGCTTTAAACCGGTTCAATCCGTTTCTTTCCGGTTGAAGCTGGTTTAAACCTGTTCAATCCAGTTTTATCCGGTTTAAACCGGTTCAATCCGGTTTTATCTGGTTTAGACCAGTTTAAAATAGTTCAATCCGGTTTTATCCGGTTTAAACCGGTTCAGTCCGGTTTTATCCGGTTTTAACCGTTTTAAACCGGTTCAATCCGTTTTTATCCGGTTTAATCCGGTTTAAACCGGTTCAATCCAGTTTTATCCAGTTTAAACCGGTTTAAACTAGTTCAATCCGGTTTTATCCAGTTTAAACCGGTTCAATCCATTTTTATCCGGTTTAAACCGGTTCATTCCGGTTTTATCCGGTTTAAACCGGTTTAAGCTGTTTCAATCCGGTTTTATCCGGTTTAAACCGGTTTAAGCCGGTTCAATCTTGTTTTATCCGGTTTAAACCGGTCTTATCCGGTTTAAACCGTTTTAAGCTGGTTCATTCCGGGTTTATCAGGTTTAAACCGGTTTAAACCGGTTAAATCCGTTTTTATCCGGTTTTATCAGGTTTAAACCGTTTCAAACCGGTTTTATTCGTTTTAAACCGGTTTAATACGGTTCAATCCGGTTTTATCCGGTTTAAACCGGTTTAAGCCGGTTCTATCTGGTTTAAAACGGTTTAAGCCGGTTCATTCCGGTTTTATCCGGTTTAAACGGGTTTAAGCCGGTTCTATCTGGTTTAAACCGGTTTAAGCCGGTTCAATCCGGTTTTATCCGGTTTAAACCGGTTTAAGCCGGTTCTATCTGGTTTAAACCGGTTTAAGCCGGTTCAATCCAGTTTTATCCGGTTTAAACCGGTTTAAGCCGGTTCTCTCTGGTTTAAACTGGTTTAAGCCGGTTCATTCCGGTTTTATCCGGTTTAAACGGGTTTAAGCCGGTTCTATCTGGTTTAAACCGGTTTAAGCCGGTTCAATCCGGTTTTATCCCGTTGAAACCGGTTTAAGCCGGTTCTCTCTGGTTTAAACTGGTTTAAGCCGGTTCATTCCGGTTTTATCCGGTTTAATCCGGTTTAAACCGGTTCAATCCGGTTTTATCCGGTTTAAACCGGTTTAAACCGGTTCAATCCGGTTTTATCGGGTTCAATCCGGTTGAAACCGGTTCTATCCAGTTTAAACCGGTTTAAAGTGGTTCAATCCGGTTTTATCCACTTTAAGCCTGTTCTATCTGGTTTAAACTGGTTTACGCCGGTTCATTCCGGTTTTATCTGGTTTAAACCTGTCCAAACCGTTTTTATCCAGTTTAAACCGGTTTAAACCGGTTTAATGCGGTTTTATCCAGTGTAAACCGGTTCTATCAGGTTCTATCTGGTTTAAGCCCGTTTAAACCGGTTCATTCCGGTTTTATCCGGTTTAAACCGGTTCAATCCGCTTTTATCCGGTTTAAACCGGTTCTATCCGGTTTTATCCGGTTTAAACCCGTTCAATCAAGTTTTATCCGGTTTAAACCGGTTTAAACCGGTTAAAACCGGTTCTATCTGGTTTTATCCGGTTTAAACCGGTTCAATCTGGTTTTATCCAGTTTAAACCTGTTCAATCCGGTTTTATCCGCTTTAAACTGTTTCAATCCGGTTTTATCCGGTTTAAACCGGTTTAAACCGGTTCAATCCGGTTTTATCAGGTTCAATCCGGTTTAAACCGGTTCTATTCGGTTTTATCCGGTTAAAACCGGTCTAAGCCGGTTCAATCCGGTTTAATCCGGTTTAAACCGGTTCAGTCTGGTTTTATCCGGTATAAACCGGTTTAAACCGGTTCAATCGGGTTTTATCCGGTTTAAACAGGTTTAAACCGGTTAAAACCGGTTTTATCCTGATTTATCCGGTTTAAACCGGTTCAATCCGGTTTTATGCGGTTTAAACCGGTTTAAACCGGTTCAATCCGGTTTTGTCCGGTTTAAACCGGGTCAATCCGGTTTTATCCGGTTTAAACGGGTTTAAGCCGGTTCTATCTGGTTTAAACTGGTTTAAGCCGGTTCAATCCGGTTTAAACCGGTTTAAGCCGGTTCTATCTGGTTTAAACCGGTTTAAGCCGGTTCAATCCGGTTTTATCCGGTTTAAACCATTAAAATCCGGTTTTATCCATTTTCAACCGCATTAAACTGGTTCAATCCGGTTTTATCCAGTTTAATCCGGTTCAATATGGTTTTATCCGGTTTAAACCGGTGGAAACCGGTTCAATCTGGTTTTATCCGGTTCAAACGGGTTCTATCCGGTTTTATGCCCTTTAAAGCAGTTTTAACCAGTTCAATCCGGTTTTATCCAGATTAAACCAGTTAAATCCATTTTTATCCGGTTTTATCCGGTTTAAACCGGTTCAATCCGGTTTTATCGGGTTTAAACCGGTTCAATCCGGTTCTATCCAGTTTAAACTGGTTCTGTCCGGTTTTATCCGTTTTAAACCGGTTTAAACCGGTTCAATGCAGTTTTATCCGGTTTAAAACGGTTCTATGCGTTTTTATCTGGTTTAAAAAGGTTTAAACCGGTTCAATCCGGTTTTATCCGGTTTAAACCGGTCTAAGCCGGTTCAATCGGGTTTAATCCGTTTTAAACCGGTTCAATCCGGTTTTATCGGGTTCAATCCGGTTTAAACTGGTTCAATCCGGTTTTATCCGGTTTAAACCGGTTTAAAACGGTTCAATCCGGTTTTATCCGGTTTAAGCCTGTTCTATCTGGTTTAAACCGGTTTAAGCCGGTACATTCCGGTTTTATCTGGCTTAAACCGGTTCAAACCGGTTTTATCCAGTTTAAACAGGTTTAAACCAGTTCAATCCGGTTTTATCCAGTTTAAACCGGTTCTATCCGGTTCTATCTGGTTTAAGCCGGTTTAAACCGGTTCATTCCGGTTTTACCCGGTTTAAACCGGTTCTATCCGGTTCTATCTGGTTTAAGCCGGTTCTATCCGGTTTTATCTGGTTTAAGCCGGTTTAAACCGGTTCATTCCGGTTTTACCCGGTTTAAACCGGTTCTATCCGGTTCTATCTGGTTTAAGCCGGTTTAAACCGGTTCATTCCGGTTTTACCCGGTTCCAACCGGTTCTATCCGGTTTAAACCGGTTTAAACCAGTTCATTCCGGTTTCATCCAGTTTATACCGGTTTAAACCGGTTCAATCCATATTTAACCGGTTTAAACCGGTCTAAGCCGGTCCAATCCGGTTTAATCCAGTTTCAACCGGTTCAATTCGGTTTTATCCGCTTTAAACCGGTTCAATCGGTTCTTTCCGGTTGAAACTGGTTTAAACCTGTTCAATCCAGTTTTATCCGGTTTAAACCGGTTCAATCCGGTTTTATCTGGTTTAGACCAGTTTAAAATAGTTCAATCCGGTTTTATCCGGTTTAATCCGGTTTAAACCGGTTCAGTCCGGTTTTATCCGGTTTAAACCGTTTTAAACCGGTTCAATCCGTTTTTATCCGGTTTAATCCGGTTTAAACCGGTTCAATCCGGTTTTATCCAGTTTAAACCGGTTCAATCCGTTTTTATCCGGTTTAAACCGGTTCATTCCGGTTTTATCCGGTTTAAACCGGTTTAAGCTGTTTCAATCCGGTTTTATCCGGTTCAATCTGGTTTAATCCTGTTTAAACCGGTTCAATCCGGTTTTATCCAGTTTAAACCGGTTCTATACGGTTCAATCTGGTTTAAACTGGTTTAAACTGGTTCAATCCGGTTTAAACCGGATTAAACCGCTTCAATCCGGTTTTATCTGGTTTAAACCGGTTTAAACAAGTTCAATCCGGTTTTATCCGGTTGAAACCGGTTCTATCCGGTTCAATCCGGTTTAAACCCTTTCAATCTGGTTTTATCCGGTTTAAACCAGTTAATTCCGGTTTTATCCAGTTTATACCGGTTTAAACCGGTTCAATCCGGTTTTATCCGGTTTCAACCGGTCTAAGCTGGTTCAATCGGGTTTAATCCGTTTTAAACCGGTTCAATCCGGTTTTATCGGGTTCAATCCGGTTTAAACTGGTTCAATCCGGTTTTATCCGGTTTAAACCGGTTCAATCCGGTTTTATCCGGTTTAAGCCTGTTCTATCTGGTTTAAACCGGTTTAAGCCGGTTCATTCCGGTTTGATCTGGTTTAAACCGGTTCAAACCGGTTTTATCCAGTTTAAACCGGTTTAAACCGGTTCAATCCGGTTTTACCCGGTTTAAACCGGTTCTATCCGGTTCTATCTGGTTTAAGCCGGTTCTATCCGGTTTTATCTGGTTTAAGCCGGTTTAAACCGGTTCATTCCGGTTTTACCCGGTTTAAACCAGTTCTATCCGGTTCTATATGGTTTAAGCCGGTTTAAACCGGTTCATTCCGGTTTTACCCGGTTCCAACCGGTTCTATCCGGTTTAAACCGGTTTAAACCAGTTCATTCCGGTTTCATCCAGTTTATACCGGTTTAAACCGGTTCAATCCAGTTTTAACCGGTTTAAACCGGTCTAAGCCGGTCCAATCCGGTTTAATCCAGTTTCAACCGGTTCAATTCGGTTTTATCCGCTTTAAAACGGTTCAATCCGGTTCTTTCCGGTGGAAACTGGTTTAAACCTGTTCAATCCGTTTTTATCCGGTTTAAACCGGTTCATTCCGGTTTTATCCGGTTTAAACCGGTTTAAGCTGTTTCAATCCGGTTTTATCCGGTTTAAACCGGTTTAAGCCGGTTCAATCTGGTTTTATCCGGTTTAAACCGGTTCTATCCGGTTTAAAGCAGTTAGCCTGGTTCAACTGGTTTTATCCGGTTTAAACCGGTCTTATCCGGTTTAAACCGTTTTAAGCTGGTTCATTCCGGGTTTATCAGGTTTAAACCGGTTTAAACCGGTTAAATCCGTTTTTATCCGGTTTTATCAGGTTTAAACCGTTTCAAACCGGTTTTATTCGTTTTAAACCGGTTTAATACGGTTCAATCCGGTTTTATCCGGTTTAAACCGGTTTAAGCCGGTTCTATCTGGTTTAAAACGGTTTAAGCCGGTTCATTCCGGTTTTATCCGGTTTAAACGGGTTTAAGCCGGTTCTATCTGGTTTAAACCGGTTTAAGCCGGTTCAATCCGGTTTTATCCGGTTTAAACCGGTTTAAGCCGGTTCTATCTGGTTTAAACCGGTTTAAGCCGGTTCATTCCGGTTTTATCCGGTTTAAACTGGTTTAAGCCGGTTCTCTCTGGTTTAAACTGGTTTAAGCCGGTTCATTCCGGTTTTATCCGGTTTAAACTGGTTTAAGCTGGTTCAATCCGGTTTTATCCGGTTTAAACGGGTTTGAGCCGGATCATACCGGTTTTACCCAGTTTAAACGGGTTTAAGCCCGTTCTATCTGGTTTAAACCGGTTTAAGCCGGTTCAATCCGGTTTTATCCCGTTGAAACCGGTTTAAGCCGGTTCTCTCTGGTTTAAACTGGTTTAAGCCGGTTCATTCCGGTTTTATCCGGTTTTAACCGGTTTAAACCGGTTCAATCCGGTTTTATCGGGTTCAATCCGGTTGAAACCGGTTCTATCCGGTTTAAACCGGTTTTAACTGGTTCAATCCGGTTTTATCCACTTTAAGCCTGTTCTATCTGGTTTAAACCGGTTTACGCCGGTTCATTCCGGTTTTATCTGGTTTAAACCTGTTCAAACCGTTTTTATCCAGTTGAAACCGGTTTAAACCGGTTTAATCCGGTTTTATCCAGTTTAAACCGGTTCTATCAGGTTCTATCTGGTTTAAGCCCGTTTAAACCGGTTCATTCCGGTTTTATCCAGTTTAAACCGGTTTAATCCGGTTTTATCTGGTTTAAACCGGTTCAATCCGCTTTTATCCGGTTTAAACCGGTTCAATCCGGTTTTATCCGGTTTAAACCCGTTCAATCAAGTTTTATCCGGTTTAAACCGGTTTAAACCAGTTCAATCCGGTTTTGTCTGGTTTAAACCGGTTTGAACTGGTTCAATCCGGTTTTATCCGGTTTAAACCGGTTCTATCTGGTTTTATCCGGTTTAAACAGGTTTAAACCGGTTCAAGCCGGTTTTATCCAGTTTAAACAGTTCAATCCGGTTTTATCGGGTTTAAACCGGTTCGATCTGTTTTTATCTGGTATAAACCGGTTTAAACGGGGTCAATCCAGTTTCAGTCGGTTTAAACCAGTTCAATCCGGTTTTATCGGGTTGAAACTGGTTCAATCAGGATTTATCCGGTTTAATCCGGTTCTATCTGGTTTTATCCGATTTAAACAGGTTTAAACCAGTTCAATGCGGTTCTATCCGGTTTAAACCGGTTCTATCTGGTTTTATCCGGATTAAACCGGTTCTATCCGGTTTTATCCGGATTAAACCAGTTCAATCCGGTTTTATCCGGTTTAAACCAGTTAAATCCGTTTTTGTCCGGTTTAAACCGGTTTATACCAGTTCAATCCGGTTTTATATCGTTTAAACCGGTTCCATCCGGTTTTATCCAGTTTATACCATTTCAATCCGGTTTTATCCGCTTTAAACCGGTTCAATCAGGTTCTATCCAGTTTAAACTGGTTCTAACCGGTTTTATCTGGTTTAAACCGGTTTAAACCGGTTCAATCCAGTTCTCTCCGTTTTAAACCGGTTTAAAACGGTCCAATCCGGTTCTCTCCGGTTTAAACCAGTTTAAACCGGTTCAATCCGGTTTTAACCGGATTAAAACGGTTCAATCCGGTTTTATCTGGTTTAAACCATTAAAATCCGGTTTTATCCATTTTCAACCGGATTAAACTGGTTCAATCCGGTTTTATCCAGTTTAATCCGGTTCAATATGGTTTTATCCAGTTTAAACCGGTGGAAACCGGTTCAATCTGGTTTTATCCGGTTCAAAAGGCTTCTATCCGGTTTTATGCCCTTTAAACCAGTTTTAACCAGTTCAATCCGGTTTTATCCAGATTAAACCAGTTAAATCCGTTTTTATCCGGTTTTATCCGGTTTAAACCAGTTCAATCCGGTTTTATCGGGTTTAAACCGGTTCAATCCGGTTCTATCCAGTTTAAACTGGTTCTGTCCGGTTTTATCCGTTTTAAACCGGTTTAAACCGGTTCAATGCAGTTTTATCCGGTTTAAAACGGTTCTATGCGTTTTTATCTGGTTTAAAAAGGTTTAAACCGGTTCAATCCGGTTCTCTCCGGTTTAAACTGGTTTACATCTGTTCAATCTGATTCTCTCCAGTTTAAACCACTTTAAACCAGTTCAATCCGGTTTGATCCGGTTTAAACCGGTTCAATCCGGTTTTATCTGGTTTAAACCAGTTCAATCCGGTTTTATGCAGTTTCAACCGGTTCTATCCGGTTCAATCCGGTTTAAACCGGTTAAAACCGGTTCTATCTGGTTTTATCCGGTTTAAACCGGTTCAATCTGGTTTTATCCGGTTTAAACCTGTTTAAACCGGTTCAATCCGGTTTTATTCGCTTTAAACTGTTTCAATCCAGTTTTGCCCGGTTTAAACCGGTTTAAACCGGTTCAATCCGGTTTTATCAGGTTCAATCCGGTTTAAACCGGTCTAAGCCGGTTCAATCTGGTTTAATCCGGTTTAAACCGGTTCAGTCTGGTTTTACCCGGTATAAACCGGTTTAAACCGGTTCAATCGGGTTTTATCCGGTTTAATCAGGTTAAAACCGGTTAAAACCGGTTTTATCCTGATTTATCCGGTTTAAACCGGTTCAATCCGGTTTTATGCGGTTTAAACCGGTTTAAACCGGTTCAATCCAGTTTTATCCGGTTTAAACCGGTTCTATCCGGTTCTATCCGGTTGAAACCGGTTTAAACCGGTTCAATCCGGTTTTGTCCGGTTTAAACCGGGTCAATCCGGTTTTATCCGGTTGAAACCGGTTCAATCCGGTTTTATCCGGTTCAATCCGGTTTTATCCGGTTTAAACCGGTTCAATCCAGTTTTATCCAGTTTAAACCGGTTCTATCCGGTTTAAACTGGTTTAAACTGGTTCAATCCGGTTTAAACCGGATTAAACCGCTTCAATCCGGTTTTATCTGTTTTAAACCGGTTTAAACCAGTTCAATCCGGTTTTATCCGGTTTAAACCGGTTCTATCCGGTTCAATCCGGTTTAAACCGGTTTCAACCGGTTCTATCCGGTTTTATCCGTTTTGAACCCGTTCAATCTGGTTTTATCCGGTTTAAACCAGTTCATTCCGGTTTTATCCAGTTTATACCGGTTTAAACCGGTTCAATCCAGTTTTATCCGGTTTAATCAGGTTAAAACCGGTTAAAACCGGTTTTATCCTGATTTATCCGGTTTAAACCGGTTCATTCCGGTTTTACCCGGTTTAAACCGGTTCTATCCGGTTCTATCTGGTTTAAGCCGGTTCTATCCGGTTTTATCTGGTTTAAGCCGGTTTAAACCGGTTCATTCCAGTTTTACCCGGTTTAAACCGGTTCTATCCGGTTCTATTTGGTTTAAGCCGGTTTAAACCGGATCATTCCGGTTTTACCCGGTTCCAACCGGTTCTATCCGGTTTAAACCAGTTTAAACCAGTTCATTCCGGTTTCATCCAGTTTATACCAGTTTAAACCGGTTCAATCCAGTTTTAACCGGTTTAAACCGGTCTAAGCCGGTCCAATCCGGTTTAATCCAGTTTCAACCGGTTCAATTCGGTTTTATCCGCTTTAAACCGGTTCAATCCGGTTCTTTCCGGTTGAAACTGGTTTAAACCTGTTCAGTCCAGTTTTATCCGGTTTAAACCGGTTCAATCCGGTTTTATCTGGTTTAGACCAGTTTAAAATAGTTCAATCCGGTTTTATCCGGTTTAATCCGGTTTAAACCGGTTCAGTCCGGTTTTATCCGGTTTAAACCGTTTTAAACCGGTTCAATCCGTTTTTATCCGGTTTAAACCGGTTCAATCCGGTTTTATCCAGTTTAAACCGGTTTAAACCAGTTCAATCCGGTTTTATCCAGTTTAAACCGGTTCAATCCGTTTTTATCCGGTTTAAACCGGTTCATTCCGGTTTTATCCGGTTTAAACCGGTTTAAGCTGTTTCAATCCGGTTTTATCCAGTTCAATCTGGTTTAATCCGGTTTAAACCGGTTCAATCCGGTTTTATCCAGTTTAAACCGGTTCTATCCGGTTCAATCTGGTTTAAACTGGTTTAAACTGGTTCAATCCGGTTTAAACCGGATTAAACCGCTTCAATCCGGTTTTATCTGGTTTAAACCGGTTTAAACCAGTTCAATCCGGTTTTATCCGGTTGAAACCAGTTCTATCCGGTTCAATCCGGTTTAAACCCTTTCAATCTGGTTTTATCCGGTTTAAACCAGTTCATTCCGGTTTTATCCAGTTTATACCGGTTTAAACCGGTTCAATCCGGTTTCAACCGGTCTAAGCCGGTTCAATCGGGTTTAATCCGTTTTAAACCGGTTCAATCCGGTTTTATCGGGTTCAATCCGGTTTAAACTGGTTCAATCCGGTTTTATCCGGTTTAAACCGGTTCAATCCGGTTTTATCCGGTTTAAGCCTGTTCTATCTGGTTTAAACCGGTTTAAGCCGGTTCATTCCGGTTTTATCTGGTTTAAACCGGTTCAAACCGGTTTTATCCAGTTTAAACCGGTTTAAACCGGTTCAATCCGGTTTTATCCAGTTTAAACCGGTTCTATCCGGTTCTATCTGGTTTAAGCCGGTTTAAACCGGTTCATTCCGCTTTTACCCGGTTTAAACCGGTTCTATCCGGTTCTATCTGGTTTAAGCCGGTTTAAACCGGTTCATTCCGGTTTTACCCGGTTCCAACCGGTTCTATCCGGTTTAAACCGGTTTAAACCAGTTCATTCCGGTTTCATCCAGTTTATACCGGTTTAAACCGGTTCAATCCAGTTTTAACCGGTCTAAGCCGGTCCAATCCGGTTTAATCCAGTTTCAACCGGTTCAATTCGGTTTTATCCGCTTTAAACCGGTTCAATCCGTTTCTTTCCGGTTGAAGCTGGTTTAAACCTGTTCAATCCAGTTTTATCCGGTTTAAACCGGTTCAATCCGGTTTTATCTGGTTTAGACCAGTTTAAAATAGTTCAATCCGGTTTTATCCGGTTTAAACCGGTTCAGTCCGGTTTTATCCGGTTTTAACCGTTTTAAACCGGTTCAATCCGTTTTTATCCGGTTTAATCCGGTTTAAACCGGTTCAATCCGGTTTTATCCAGTTTAAACCGGTTTAAACCAGTTCAATCCGGTTTTATCCAGTTTAAACCGGTTCAATCCATTTTTATCCGGTTTAAACCGGTTCATTCCGGTTTTATCTGGTTTAAACCGGTTTAAGCTGTTTCAATCCGGTTTTATCCGGTTTAAACCGGTTTAAGCCGGTTCAATCTGGTTTTATCCGGTTTAAACCGGTTCTATCCGGTTTAAACCAGTTAGCCCGGTTCAATCTGGTTTTATCCGGTTTAAACCGGTCTTATCCGGTTTAAACCGTTTTAAGCTGGTTCATTCCGGGTTTATCAGGTTTAAACCGGTTTAAACCGGTTAAATCCGTTTTTATCCGGTTTTATCAGGTTTAAACCGTTTCAAACCGGTTTTATTCGTTTTAAACCGGTTTAATACGGTTCAATCCGGTTTTATCCGGTTTAAACCGGTTTAAGCCGGTTCTATCTGGTTTAAAACGGTTTAAGCCGGTTCATTCCGGTTTTATCCGGTTTAAACGGGTTTAAGCCGGTTCTATCTGGTTTAAACCGGTTTAAGCCGGTTCAATCCGGTTTTATCCGGTTTAAACCGGTTTAAGCCGGTTCTAACTGGTTTAAACCGGTTTAAGCCGGTTCAATCCAGTTTTATCCGGTTTAAACCGGTTTAAGCCGGTTCTCTCTGGTTTAAACTGGTTTAAGCCGGTTCATTCCGGTTTTATCCGGTTTAAACGGGTTTAAGCCGGTTCTATCTGGTTTAAACCGGTTTAAGCCGGTTCAATCCGGTTTTATCCCGTTGAAACCGGTTTAAGCCGGTTCTCTCTGGTTTAAACTGGTTTAAGCCGGTTCATTCCGGTTTAATCCGGTTTAAACCGGTTCAATCCGGTTTTATCCGGTTTAAACCGGTTTAAACCGGTTCAATCCGGTTTTATCGGGTTCAATCCGGTTGAAACCGGTTCTATCCGGTTTAAACCGGTTTAAAGTGGTTCAATCCGGTTTTATCCACTTTAAGCCTGTTCTATCTGGTTTAAACTGGTTTACGCCGGTTCATTCCGGTTTTATCTGGTTTAAACCTGTCCAAACCGTTTTTATCCAGTTTAAACCGGTTTAAACCGGTTTAATCCGGTTTTATCCAGTGTAAACCGGTTCTATCAGGTTCTATCTGGTTTAAGCCCGTTTAAACCGGTTCATTCCGGTTTTATCCGGTTTAAACCGGTTCAATCCGCTTTTATCCGGTTTAAACCGGTTCTATCCGGTTTTATCCGGTTTAAACCCGTTCAATCAAGTTTTATCCGGTTTAAACCGGTTTAAACCGGTTAAAACCGGTTCTATCTGGTTTTATCCGGTTTAAACCGGTTCAATCTGGTTTTATCCGGTTTAAACCTGTTCAATCCGGTTTTATCCGCTTTAAACTGTTTCAATCCGGTTTTATCCGGTTTAAACCGGTTAAAACCGGTTCAATCCGGTTTTATCAGGTTCAATCCGGTTTAAACCGGTTCTATTCGGTTTTATCCGGTTAAAACCGGTCTAAGCCGGTTCAATCCGGTTTAATCCGGTTTAAACCGGTTCAGTCTGGTTTTATCCGGTATAAACCGGTTTAAACCGGTTCAATCGGGTTTTATCCGGTTTAAACAGGTTTAAACCGGTTAAAACCGGTTTTATCCTGATTTATCCGGTTTAAACCGGTTCAATCCGGTTTTATGCGGTTTAAACCGGTTTAAACCGGTTCAATCCGGTTTTGTCCGGTTTAAACCGGGTCAATCCGGTTTTATCCGGTTTAAACGGGTTTAAGCCGGTTCTATCTGGTTTAAACTGGTTTAAGCCGGTTCAATCCGGTTTAAACCGGTTTAAGCCGGTTCTATCTGGTTTAAACCGGTTTAAGCCGGTTCAATCCGGTTTTATCCGGTTTAAACCATTAAAATCCGGTTTTATCCATTTTCAACCGCATTAAACTGGTTCAATCCGGTTTTATCCAGTTTAATCCGGTTCAATATGGTTTTATCCGGTTTAAACCGGTGGAAACCGGTTCAATCTGGTTTTATCCGGTTCAAACGGGTTCTATCCGGTTTTATGCCCTTTAAAGCAGTTTTAACCAGTTCAATCCGGTTTTATCCAGATTAAACCAGTTAAATCCGTTTTTATCCGGTTTTATCCGGTTTAAACCGGTTCAATCCGGTTTTATCGGGTTTAAACCGGTTCAATCCGGTTCTATCCAGTTTAAACTGGTTCTGTCCGGTTTTATCCGTTTTAAACCGGTTTAAACCGGTTCAATGCAGTTTTATCCGGTTTAAAACGGTTCTATGCGTTTTTATCTGGTTTAAAAAGGTTTAAACCGGTTCAATCCGGTTCTCTCCGGTTTAAACCGGTTTACATCTGTTCAATCTGATTCTCTCCAGTTTAAACCACTTTAAACCAGTTCAATCCGGTTTGATCCGGTTTAAACCGGATCAATCCGGTTTTATCTGGTTTAAACCAGTTCAATCCGGTTTTATGCAGTTTCAACCGGTTCTATCCGGTTCAATCCGGTTTAAATCGGTTAAAACCAGTTCTATCTGGTTTTATCCGGTTTAAACCGGTTCAATCTGGTTTTATCCGGTTTAAACCTGTTCAATCCTGTTTTATCCGCTTTAAACTGTTTCAATCCGGTTTTATCCGGTTTAAACTGGTTTAAACCGGTTCAATCCGGTTTTATCAGGTTCAATCCGGTTTAAACCGCTTCTATTCGGTTTTATCCGGTTAAAACCGGTCTAAGCCGGTTCAATCCGGTTTAATCCGGTTTAAACCGGTTCAGTCTGGTTTTATCCGGTATAAACCGGTTTAAACCGGTTCAATCGGGTTTTATCCGGTTTAAACAGGTTTAAACCGGTTAAAACCGGTTTTATCCTGATTTATCCGGTTTAAACCGGTTCAATCCGGTTTTATGCGGTTTAAACCGGTTTAAACCGGTTCAATCCGGTTTTATCCGGTTTAAACCGGTTCTATCCGGTTCTATCTGGTTTAAACCGGTTTAAACCGGTTCAATCCGGTTTTGTCCGGTTTAAACCGGGTCAATCCGGTTTTAACCGGTTGAAACCGGTTCAATCCGGTTTTATCCGGTTCAATCCGGTTTTATCCGGTTTAAATCGGTTTAATCCGGTTTAAACCGGTTCAATCCGGTTTTATCCGGTTCAATCTGGTTTCATCCGGTTTTATCCGGTTTAAACCGGTTCAATCCGGTTCTATCCAGTTTAAACTGGTTCTGTCCGGTTTCATCCAGTTTATACCGGTTTAAACCGGTTCAATCCAGTTTTAACCGGTTTAAACCGGTCTAAGCCGGTCCAATCCGGTTTAATCCAGTTTCAACCGGTTCAATTCGGTTTTATCCGCTTTAAACCGGTTCAATCCGTTTCTTTCCGGTTGAAACTGGTTTAAACCTGTTCAATCCAGTTTTATCCGGTTTAAACCGGTTCAATCCGGTTTTATCTGGTTTAGACCAGTTTAAAATAGTTCAATCCGGTTTTATCCGGTTTAATCCGGTTTAAACCGGTTCAGTCCGGTTTTATCCGGTTTAAACCGTTTTAAACCGGTTCAATCCGTTTTTATCCGGTTTAATCCGGTTTAAACCGGTTCAATCCGGTTTTATCCAGTTTAAACCGGTTTAAACCAGTTCAATCCGGTTTTATCCAGTTTAAACCGGTTCAATCCGTTTTTATCCGGTTTAAACCGGTTCATTCCGGTTTTATCCGGTTTAAACCGGTTTAAGCTGTTTCAATCCGGTTTTATCCGGTTCAATCTGGTTTAATCCGGTTTTATCCGGTTTAAACCGGTTCAATCCGGTTTTATCCAGTTTAAACCGGTTCTATCCGGTTTAAACTAGTTAGCCTGGTTCAATCTGGTTTTATCCGGTTTAAACCGGTCTTATCCTGTTTAAACCGTTTTAAGCTGGTTCATTCCGGGTTTATCAGGTTTAAACCGGTTTAAACCGGTTAAATCCGTTTTTATCCGGTTTTACCAGGTTTAAACCGTTTCAAACCGGTTTTATTCGTTTTAAACCGGTTTAATATGGTTCAATCCGGTTTTATCCGGTTTAAACCGGTTTAAGCCGGTTCTATCTGGTTTAAAACGGTTTAAGCCGGTTCATTCCGTTTTTATCCGGTTTAAACGGGTTTAAGCCCGTTCTATCTGGTTTAAACTGGTTTAAGCCGGTTCAATCCGGTTTTATCCGGTTTAAACCGGTTTAAGCCGGTTCTATCTGGTTTAAAACCGGTTTAAGCCGGTTCAATCCGGTTTTATCCGGTTTAAACCGGTTTAAGCCGGTTCTCTCTGGTTTAAACTGTTTAAGCCGGTTCATTCCGGTTTTATCCGGTTTAAACTGGTTTAAGCCGGTTCAATCCGGTTTTATCCGGTTTAAACGGGTTTGAGCCGGATCATACCGGTTTTATCCAGTTTAAACGGGTTTAAGCCGGTTCTATCTGGTTTAAACCGGTTTAAGCCGGTTCAATCCGGTTTTATCCCGTTGAAACCGGTTTAAGCCGGTTCTCTCTGGTTTAAACTGGTTTAAGCCAGTTCATTCCGGTTTTATCCGGTTTAATCCGGTTTAAACCGGTTCAATCCGCTTTTATCCGGTTTAAACCGGTTTAAACCGGTTCAATCCGGTTTTATCGGGTTCAATCCGGTTGAAACCGGTTCTATCCGGTTTAAACCGGTTTAAACTGGTTCAATCCGGTTTTATCCACTTTAAGCCTGTTCTATCTGGTTTAAACCGGTTTACGCCGGTTCATTCCGGTTTTATCTGGTTTAAACCTGTTCAAACCGTTTTTATCCAGTTGAAACCGGTTTAAACCGGTTTAATCCGGTTTTATCCAGTTTAAACCGGTTCTATCAGGTTCTATCTGGTTTAAGCCCGTTTAAAACCGGTTCATTCCGGTTTTATCCGTTTAAACAGGTTTAATCCGGTTTTATGTGGTTTAAACCGGTTCAATCCGCTTTTATCCGGTTTAAACCGGTTCAATCCGGTTTTATCCGGTTTAAACCCGTTCAATCAAGTTTTATCCGGTTTACACCGGTTTAAACCGGTTCAATCCGGTTTTGTCTGGTTTAAACCGGTTTGAACCGGTTCAATCCGGTTTTATCCGGTTTAAACCGGTTCTATCTGGTTTTATCCGGTTTAAACAGGTTTAAACCGGTTCAAGCCGGTTTTATCCAGTTTAAACAGTTCAATCCGGTTTTATCGGGTTTAAACCGGTTCGATCTGTTTTTATCCGGTATAAACCAGTTTAAACGGGGTCAATCCAGTTTCAGTCGGTTTAAACCAGTTCAATCCGGTTTTATCGGGTTGAAACTGGTTCAATCAGGATTTATCCGGTTTAATCCGGTTCTATCTGGTTTTATCCGATCTAAACAGGTTTAAACCAGTTCAATGCGGTTCTATCCGGTTTAAACCGGTTCTATCTGGTTTTATCCGGATTAAACCGGTTCTATCCGGTTTTATCCGGATTAAACCAGTTCAATCCGGTTTTATCCGGTTTAAACCAGTTAAATCCGTTTTTGTCCGGTTTTAAACCGGTTTATACCAGTTCAATCCGGTTTTATATCGTTTAAACTGGTTCCATCCGGTTTTATCCAGTTTATACCATTTCAGTCCGGTTTTATCCGCTTTAAACCGGTTCAATCAGGTTCTATCCAGTTTAAACTGGTTCTAACCGGTTTTATCTGGTTTAAACCGGTTTAAACCGGTTCAATCCAGTTCTCTCCGTTTTAAACCGGTTTAAAACGGTCCAATCCGGTTCTCTCCGGTTTAAACCAGTTTAAACCGGTTCAATCCGGTTTTAACCGGATTAAAACGGTTCAATCCGGTTTTATCTGGTTTAAACCATTAAAATCCGGTTTTATCCATTTTCAACTGGATTAAACTGGTTCAATCCGGTTTTATCCAGTTTAATCCGGTTCAATATGGTTTTATCCGGTTTAAACCGGTGGAAACCGGTTCAATCTGGTTTTATCCGGTTCAAACGGGTTCTATCCGGTTTTATGCCCTTTAAAGCAGTTTTAACCAGTTCAATCCGGTTTTATCCAGATTAAACCAGTTAAATCCGTTTTTATCCGGTTTTATCCGGTTTAAACCGGTTCAATCCGGTTTTATCGGGTTTAAACCGGTTCAATCCGGTTCTATCCAGTTTAAACTGGTTCTGTCTGGTTTTATCCGTTTTAAACCGGTTTAAACCGATTCAATGCAGTTTTATCCGGTTTAAAACGGTTCTATGCGTTTTTATCTTGTTTAAAAAGGTTTAAACCGGTTCAATCCGGTTCTCTCCGGTTTAAACCGGTTTACATCTGTTCAATCTGATTCTCTCCAGTTTAAACCACTTTAAACCAGTTCAATCCGGTTTGATCCGGTTTAAACCGGTTCAATCCGGTTTTATCTGGTTTAAACCAGTTCAATCCGGTTTTATGCAGTTTCAACCGGTTCTATCCGGTTCAATCCGGTTTAAATCGGTTAAAAACCAGTTCTATCTGGTTTTATCCGGTTTAAACCGGTTCAATCTGGTTTTATCCGGTTTAAACCTGTTCAATCCGGTTTTATCCGCTTTAAACTGTTTCAATCCGGTTTTATCCGGTTTAAACTGGTTTAAACCGGTTCAATCCGGTTTTATCAGGTTCAATCCGGTTTAAACCGGTTCTATTCGGTTTTATCCGGTTAAAACCGGTCTAAGCCGGTTCAATCCGGTTTAATCCGGTTTAAACCGGTTCAGTCTGGTTTTATCCGGTATAAACCGGTTTAAACCGGTTCAATCGGGTTTTATCCGGTTTAAACGGGTTTAAACCGGTTAAAACCGGTTTTATCCTGATTTATCCGGTTTAAACCGGTTCAATCCGGTTTTATGCGGTTTAAACCGGTTTAAACCGGTTCAATCCGGTTTTATCCGGTTTAAACCGGTTCTATCCGGTTCTATCTGGTTTAAACCGGTTTAAACCGGTTCAATCCGGTTTTGTCCGGTTTAAACCGGGTCAATCCGGTTTTAACCGGTTGAAACCGGTTCAATCCGGTTTTATCCGGTTCAATCCGGTTTTATCCGGTTTAAATCGGTTTAATCCGGTTTTATCCGGTTTAAACCGGTTCAATCCGGTTTTATCCGGTTCAATCTGGTTTCATCCGGTTTTATCCGGTTTAAACCGGTTCAATCCGGTTTTATCCAGTTTAAACCGGTTCTATCCGGTTCAATCTGGTTTAAACTGGTTCAATCCGGTTTAAACCGGATTAAACCGCTTCAATCCGGTTTTACCTGGTTTAAACCGGTTTAAACCAGTTCAATCCGGTTTTATCCGGTTGAAACCGGTTCTATCCGGTTCAATCCTGTTTAAACCCGTTCAATCTGGTTTTATCCCGTTTAAACCAGTTCATTCCGGTTTTATCCAGTTTATACCGGTTTAAACCGGTTCAATCCGGTTTTATCCGGTTTAAACCGGTCTAAGCCGGTTCAATCGGTTTTAATCCGTTTTAAACCGGTTCAATCCGGTTTTATCGGGTTCAATCCGGTTTAAACTGGTTCAATCCGGTTTTATCCGGTTTAAAACGGTTTAAACCAGTTCAATCCGGTTTTATCCGGTTTAAGCCTGTTCTATCTGGTTTAAACCGGTTTAAGCCGGTTCATTCCGGTTTTATCTGGTTTAAACCGGTTCCAACCGGTTTTATCCAGTTTAAACCGGTTTAAACCAGTTCAATCCGGTTTTATCCAGTTTAAACCGGTTCTATCCGGTTCTATCTGGTTTAAGCCGGTTTAAACCGGTTCATTCCGGTTTTACCCGGTTTAAACCGGTTCTATCCGGTTCTATCTGGTTTAAGCCGGTTCTATCCGGTTTTATCTGGTTTAAGCCGGTTTAAACCGGTTCATTCCGGTTTTACCCAGTTTAAACCGGTTCTATCCTGTTCTATCTGGTTTAAGCCGGTTTAAACCGGTTCATTCCGGTTTTACCCGGTTCCAACCGGTTCTATCCGGTGTAAACCGGTTTAAACCAGTTCATTCCGGTTTCATCCAGTTTATACCGGTTTAAACCGGTTCAATCCAGTTTTAACCGGTTTAAACCGGTCTAAGCCGGTCCAATCCGGTTTAATCCAGTTTCAACCGGTTCAATTCGGTTTTATCCGCTTTAAACCGGTTCAATCCGGTTCTTTCCCGTTGAAACTGGTTTAAACCTGTTCAATCCAGTTTTATCCGGTTTAAACCGGTTCAATCCGGTTTTATCTGGTTTAGACAAGTTTAAAATAGTTCAATCCGGTTTTATCCGGTTTAATCCGGTTTAAACCGGTTCAGTCCGGTTTTATCCGGTTTAAACCGTTTTAAACCGGTTCAATCCGTTTTTATCCGGTTTAATCCGGTTTAAACCGGTTCAATCCGGTTGTATCCAGTTTAAACCGGTTTAAACCAGTTCAATCCGGTTTTATCCGGTTTAAACCGGTTCATTCCGGTTTTATCCGGTTTTAATCGGTTTAAGCTGTTTCAATCCGGTTTTATCCGGTTTAAACCGGTTTAAGCCGGTTCAATCTGGTTTTATCCGGTTTAAACCGGTTCTATCCGGTTTAAACCAGTTAGCCTGGTTCAATCTGGTTTTATCCGGTTTAAACCGGTCTTATCCGGTTTAAACCGTTTTAAGCTGGTTCATTCCGGGTTTATCAGGTTTAAACCGGTTTAAACCGGTTAAATCCGTTTTTATCCGGTTTTATCAGTTTTAAACCGTTTCAAACCGGTTTTATTCGTTTTAAACCGGTTTAATACGGTTCAATCCGGTTTTATCCGGTTTAAACCGGTTTAAGCCGGTTCTATCTGGTTTAAAACGGTTTAAGCCGGTTCATTCCGGTTTTATCCGGTTTAAACGGTTTACGCCGGTTCTATCGTGTTTAAACCGGTTTAAGCCGGTTCAATCCGGTTTTATCCGGTTTAAACCGGTTTAAGCCGGTTCTATCTGGTTTAAACCGGTTTAAGCCGGTTCAATCCGGTTTTATCCGGTTTAAACCGGTTTAAGCCGGTTCTCTCTGGTTTAAACTGGTTTAAGCCGGTTCATTCCGGTTTTATCCGGTTTAAACTGGTTTAAGCCGGTTCAATCCGGTTTTATCCGGTTTAAACTGGTTTAAGCCGGATCATACCGGTTTTATCCGGTTTAAACGGGTTTAAGCCGGTTCTATCTGCTTTAAACCGGTTTAAGCCGGTTCAATCCGGTTTTATCCCGTTGAAACCGGTTTAAGCCGGTTCTCTCTGGTTTAAACTGGTTTAAGCCGGTTCATTCCGGTTTTATCCGGTTTAATCCGGTTTAAACCGGTTCAATCCGGTTTTATCCGGTTTAAACCTGTTTAAACCGGTTCAATCCGGTTTTATCGGGTTCAATCCGGTTGAAACCGGTTCTATCCGGTTTAAACCGGTTTAAACTGGTTCAATCCGGTTTTATCCACTTTAAGCCTGTTCTATCTGGTTTAAACCGGTTTACGCCGGTTCATTCCGGTGTTATCTGGTTTAAACCTGTTCAAACCGTTTTTATCCAGTTTAAACCGGTTTAAACCGGTTTAATCCGGTTTTATCCAGTTTAAACCTGTTCTATCAGGTTCTATCTGGTTTAAGCCCGTTTAAACCGGTTCATTCCGGTTTTATCCGGTTTAAACCGGTTTAATCCGGTTTTATCTGGTTTAAACCGGTTCAATCCGCTTTTATCCGGTTTAAACCGGTTCAATCCGGTTTTATCCGGTTTAAACCCGTTCAATCAAGTTTTATCCGGTTTAAACCGGTTTAAACCGGTTCAATCCGGTTTTGTCTGGTTTAAACCGGTTTCAACTGGTTCAATCCGGTTTTATCCGGTTTAAACCGGTTCTATCTGGTTTTATCCGGTTTAAACAGGTTTAAACCGGTTCAAGCCGGTTTTATCCAGTTTAAACAGTTCAATCCGGTTTTATCGGGTTTAAACCGGTTCGATCTGTTTTTATCCGGTATAAACCGGTTTAAACGGGGTCAATCCAGTTTCAGTCGGTTTAAACCAGTTCAATCCGGTTTTATCGGGTTGAAACTGGTTCAATCAGGATTTATCCGGTTTAATCCAGTTCTATCTGGTTTTATCCGATTTAAACAGGTTTAAACCAGTTCAATGCGGTTCTATCCGGTTTAAACCGGTTCTATCTGGTTTTATCCGGATTAAACCGGTTCTATCCGGTTTTATCCGGATTAAACCAGTTCAATCCGGTTTTATCCGGTTTAAACCAGTTAAATCCGTTTTTGTCCGGTTTAAACCGTTTTATACCAGTTCAATCCGGTTTTATATCGGTTAAACCGGTTCCATCCGGTTTTATCCAGTTTATACCATTTCAATCCGGTTTTATCCGCTTTAAACCGGTTCAATCAGGTTCTATCCAGTTTAAACTGGTTCTAACCGGTTTTGTCTGGTTTAAACCGGTTTAAACCGGTTCAATCCAGTTCTCTCCGTTTTAAACCGGTTTAAAACGGTCCAATCCGGTTCTCTCCGGTTTAAACCAGTTTAAACCGGTTCAATCCGGTTTTAACCGGATTAAAACGGTTCAATCCGGTTTTATCTGGTTTAAACCATTAAAATCCGGTTTTATCCATTTTCAACCGGATTAAACTGTTTCAATCCGGTTTTATCCAGTTTAATCCGGTTCAATATGGTTTTATCCGGTTTAAACCGGTGGAAACCGGTTCAATCTGGTTTTATCCGGTTCAAACGGGTTCTATCCGGTTTTATGCCCTTTAAACCAGTTTTAACCAGTTCAATCCGGTTTTATCCAGATTAAACCAGTTAAATCCGTTTTTATCCGGTTTTATCCGGTTTAAACCGGTTCAATCCGGTTTTATCGGGTTTATACTGGTTCAATCCGGTTCTATCCAGTTTAAACTGGTTCTGTCCGGTTTCATCCAGTTTATACCGGTTTAAACCGGTTCAATCCAGTTTTAACCGGTTTAAACCGGTCTAAGCTGGTCCAATCCGGTTTAATCCAGTTTCAACCGGTTCAATTCGGTTTTATCCGCTTTAAACCGGTTCAATCCGTTTCTTTCCGGTTGAAACGGGTTTAAACCTGTTCAATCCAGTTTTATCCGGTTTAAACCGGTTCAATCCGGTTTTATCTGGTTTAGACCAGTTTAAAATAGTTCAATCCGGTTTTATCCGGTTTAATCCGGTTTAAACCGGTTCAGTCCGGTTTTATCCGGTTTAAACCGTTTTAAACCGGTTCAATCCGTTTTTATCCGGTTTAATCCGGTTTAAACCGGTTCAATCCGGTTTTATCCAGTTTAAACCGGTTTAAACCAGTTCAATCCGGTTTTATCCAGTTTAAACCGGTTCAATCCGTTTTTATCCGGTTTAAACCGGTTCATTCCAGTTTTATCCGGTTTTATCCGGTTTAAACCGGTTCAATCCGGTTTTATCCGGTTCAATCTGGTTTAATCCGGTTTTATCCGGTTTAAACCGGTTCAATCCAGTTTTTTCCAGTTTAAACCGGTTCTATCCGGTTCAATCTGGTTTAAACTGGTTTAAACTGGTTCAATCCGGTTTAAACCGGATTAAACCGCTTCAATCCGGTTTTATCTGGTTTAAACCGGTTTAAACCAGTTCAATCCGGTTTTGTCCGGTTGAAACCGGTTCTATCCGGTTCAATCCGGTTTAAACCCGTTCAATCTGGTTTTATCCGGTTTAAACCAGTTCATTCCGGTTTTATCCAGTTTATACCGGTTTAAACCGGTTCAATCCGGTTTTATCCGGTTTAAACCGGTCTAAGCCGGTTCAATCGGGTTTAATCCGTTTTAAACCGGTTCAATCGGGTTTTATCGGGTTCAATCCGGTTTAAACTGGTTCAATCCGGTTTTATCCGGTTTAAACCGGTTTAAACCGGTTCAATCCGGTTTTATCCGGTTTAAGCCTGTTCTATCTGGTTTAAACCGGTTTAAGCCGGTTCATTCCGGTATTATCTGGGTTAAACCGGTTCAAACCGGTTTTATCCAGTTTAAACCGGTTTAAACCGGTTCAATCCGTTTTTATCCAGTTTAAACCGGTTCTATCCGGTTCTATCTGGTTTAAGCCGGTTTAAACCGGTTCATTCCGGTTTTACCCGGTTTAAACCGGTTCTATCCGGTTCTATCTGGTTTAAGCCGGTTCTATCCGGTTTTATCTGGTTTAAGCCGGTTTAAACCGGTTCATTCCGGTTTTACCCGGTTTAAACTGGTTCTATCCGGTTCTATCTGGTTTAAGCCGGTTTAAACCGGTTCATTCCGGTTTTACCCGGTTCCAACCGGTTCTATCCGGTTTAAACCGGTTTAAACCAGTTCATTCCGGTTTCATCCAGTTTATACCGGTTTAAACCGGTTCAATCCAGTTTTAACCGGTTTAAACCGGTCTAAGCCGGTCCAATCCGGTTTAATCCAGTTTCAACCGGTTCAATTCGGTTTTATCCGCTTTAAACCGGTTCAATCCGGTTCTTTCCGGTTGAAACTGGTTTAAACCTGTTCAATCCAGTTTTATCCGGTTTAAACCGGTTCAATCCGGTTTTATCTGGTTTAGACCAGTTTAAAATAGTTCAATCCGGTTTTATCCGGTTTAATCCGGTTTAAACCGGTTCAGTCCGGTTTTATCCGGTTTAAACCGTTTTAAACCGGTTCAATCCGTTTTTATCCGGTTTAAACCGGTTCAATCCGTTTTTATCCAGTTTAAACCGGTTTAAACCAGTTCAATCCGGTTTTATCCAGTTTAAACCGGTTCAATCCGTTTTTATCCGATTTAAACCGGTTCATTCTGGTTTTATCCGGTTTAAACCGGTTTAAGCTGTTTCAATCCGGTTTTATCCGGTTTAAACCGGTTTAAGCCGGTTCAATCTGGTTTTATCCGGTTTAAACCGGTTCTATCCGGTTTAAACCAGTTAGCCTGGTTCAATCTGGTTTTATCCGGTTTAAACCGGTCTTATCCGGTTTAAACCGTTTTAAGCTGGTTCATTCCGGGTTTATCAGGTTTAAACCGGTTTAAACCGGTTAAATCCGTTTTTATCCGGTTTTATCAGGTTTAAACCGTTTCAAACCGGTTTTATTCGTTTTAAACCGGTTTAATACGGTTCAATCCGGTTTTATCCGGTTTAAACCGGTTTAAGCCGGTTCTATCTGGTTTAAAACGGTTTAAGCCGGTTAATTCCGGTTGTATCCGGTTTAAACGGGTTTAAGCCGGTTCTATCTGGTTTAAACTGGTTTAAGCCGGTTCAATCCGGTTTTATCCGGTTTAAACCGGTTTAAGCCGGTTCTATCTGGTTTAAACCGGTTTAAGCCGGTTCAATCCGGTTTTATCTGGTTTAAACCGGTTTAAGCCGGTTCTCTCTGGTTTAAACTGGTTTAAGCCGGTTCATTCCGGTTTTATCCGGTTTAAACTGGTTTAAAGCCGTTCAACCCGGTTTTATCCGGTTTAAACGGGTTTGAGCCGGATCATACCGGTTTTATCCGGTTTAAACGGGTTTAAGCCGGTTCTATCTGGTTTAAACCGGTTTAAGCCGGTTCAATCCGGTTTTATCCCGTTGAAACCGGTTTAAGCCGGTTCTCTCTGGTTTAAACTGGTTTAAGCCGGTTCATTCCGGTTTTATCCGGTTTAATCCGGTTTAAACCGGTTCAATCCGCTTTTATCCGGTTTAAACCGGTTTAAACCGGTTCAATCCGGTTTTATCGGGTTCAATCCGGTTGAAACCGGTTCTATCCGGTTTAAACCGGTTTAAACTGGTTCAATCCGGTTTTATCCACTTTAAGCCTGTTCTATCTGGTTTAAACCGGTTTACGCCGGTTCATTCCGGTGTTATCTGGTTTAAACCTGTTCAAACCGTTTTTATCCAGTTTAAACCGGTTTAAACCGGTTTAATCCGGTTTTATCCAGTTTAAACCGGTTCTATCAGGTTCTATCTGGTTTAAGCCCGTTTAAACCGGTTCATTCCGGTTTTATCCGGTTTAAACCGGTTTAATCCGGTTTTATCTGGTTTAAACCGGTTCAATCCGCTTTTATCCGGTTTAAACCGGTTCAATCCGGTTTTATCCGGTTTAAACCCGTTCAATCAAGTTTTATCCGGTTTAAACCGGTTCAATCCGGTTTTGTCTGGTTTAAACCGGTATAAGCCGGTTCATTCCGGTTTTATCCGGTTTAAACTGGTTTAAGCCGGTTCAATCCGGTTTTATCCGGTTTAAACTGGTTTAAGCCGGATCATACCGGTTTTATCCGGTTTAAACGGGTTTAAGCCGGTTCAATCCGGTTTTATCCCGTTGAAACCGGTTTAAGCCGGTTCTCTCTGGTTTAAACTGGTTTAAGCCGGTTCATTCCGGTTTTATCCGGTTTAATCCGGTTTAAACCGGTTCAATCCGGTTTTATCCGGTTTAAACCTGTTTAAACCGGTTCAATCCGGTTTTATCGGGTTCAATCCGGTTGAAACCGGTTCTATCCAGTTTAAACCGGTTTAAACTGGTTCAATCCGGTTTTATCCACTTTAAGCCTGTTCTATCTGGTTTAAACCGGTTTACGCCGGTTCATTCCGGTGTTATCTGGTTTAAACCTGTTCAAACCGTTTTTATCCAGTTTAAACCGGTTTAAACCGGTTTAATCCGGTTTTATCCAGTTTAAACCTGTTCTATCAGGTTCTATCTGGTTTAAGCCCGTTTAAACCGGTTCATTCCGGTTTTATCCGGTTTAAACCGGTTTAATCCGGTTTTATCTGGTTTAAACCGGTTCAATCCGCTTTTATCCGGTTTAAACCGGTTCAATCCGGTTTTATCCGGTTTAAACCCGTTCAATCAAGTTTTATCCGGTTTAAACCGGTTTAAACCGGTTCAATCCGGTTTTGTCTGGTTTAAACCGGTTTCAACCGGTTCAATCCGGTTTTATCCGGTTTAAACCGGTTCTATCTGGTTTTATCCGGTTTAAACAGGTTTAAACCGGTTCAAGCCGGTTTTATCCAGTTTAAACAGTTCAATCCGGTTTTATCGGGTTTAAACCGGTTCGATCTGTTTTTATCCGGTATAAACCGGTTTAAACGGGGTCAATCCAGTTTCAGTCGGTTTAAACCAGTTCAATCCGGTTTTATCGGGTTGAAACTGGTTCAATCAGGATTTATCCGGTTTAATCCGGTTCTATCTGGTTTTATCCGATTTAAACAGGTTTAAACCAGTTCAATGCGGTTCTATCCGGTTTAAACCGGTTCTATCTGGTTTTATCCGGATTAAACCGGTTCTATCCGGTTTTATCCGGATTAAACCAGTTCAATCCGGTTTTATCCGGTTTAAACCAGTTAAATCCGTTTTTGTCCGGTTTAAACCGGTTTATACCAGTTCAATCCGGTTTTATATCGTTTAAACCGGTTCCATCCGGTTTTATCCAGTTTATACCATTTCAATCCGGTTTTATCCGCTTTAAACCGGTTCAATCAGGTTCTATCCAGTTTAAACTGGTTCTAACCGGTTTTGTCTGGTTTAAACCGGTTTAAACCGGTTCAATCCAGTTCTCTCCGTTTTAAACCGGTTTAAAATGGTCCAATCCGGTTCTCTCCGGTTTAAACCAGTTTAAACCGGTTCAATCCGGTTTTAACCGGATTAAAACGGTTCAATCCGGTTTTATCTGGTTTAAACCATTAAAATCCGGTTTTATTCCATTTTCAACCGGATTAAACTGGTTCAATCCGGTTTTATCCAGTTTAATCCGGTTCAATATGGTTTTATCCGGTTTAAACCGGTGGAAACCGGTTCAATCTGGTTTTATCCGGTTCAAACGGGTTCTATCCGGTTTTATGCCCTTTAAACCAGTTTTAACCAGTTCAATCCGGTTTTATCCAGATTAAACCAGTTAAATCCGTTTTTATCCGGTTTTATCCGGTTTAAACCGGTTCAATCCGGTTTTATCGGGTTTAAACTGGTTCAATCCGGTTCTATCCAGTTTAAACTGGTTCTGTCCGGTTTCATCCAGTTTATACCGGTTTAAACCGGTTCAATCCAGTTTTAACCGGTGTAAACCGGTCTAAGCCGGTCCAATCCGGTTTAATCCAGTTTCAACCGGTTCAATTCGGTTTTATCCGCTTTAAACCGGTTCAATCCGTTTCTTTCCGGTTGAAACTGGTTTAAACCTGTTCAATCCAGTTTTATCCGGTTTAAACCGGTTCAATCCGGTTTTATCTGGTTTAGACCAGTTTAAAATAGTTCAATCCGGTTTTATCCGGTTTAATCCGGTTTAAACCGGTTCAGTCCGGTTTTATCCGGTTTAAACCGTTTTAAACCGGTTCAATCCGTTTTTATCCGGTTTAATCCGGTTTAAACCGGTTCAATCCGGTTTTATCCAGTTTAAACCGGTTTAAACCAGTTCAATCCGGTTTTATCCAGTTTAAACCGGTTCAATCCGTTTTTATCCGGTTTAAACCGGTTCATTCCAGTTTTATCCGGTTTTATCCGGTTTAAACCGGTTCAATCCGGTTTTATCCGGTTCAATCTGGTTTAATCCGGTTTTATCCGGTTTAAACCGGTTCAATCCGGTTTTTTCCAGTTTAAACCGGTTCTATCCGGTTCAATCTGGTTTAAACTGGTTTAAACTGGTTCAATCCGGTTTAAACCGGATTAAACCGCTTCAATCCGGTTTTATCTGGTTTAAACCGGTTTAAACCAGTTCAATCCGGTTTTATCCGGTTGAAACCGGTTCTATCCGGTTCAATCCGGTTTAAACCCGTTCAATCTGGTTTTATCCGGTTTAAACCAGTTCATTCCGGTTTTATCCAGTTTATACCGGTTTAAACCGGTTCAATCCAGTTCTCTCCGTTTTAAACCGGTTTAAAACGGTCCAATCCGGTTCTCTCCGGTTTAAACCAGTTTAAACCGGTTCAATCCGGTTTTAACCGGATTAAAACGGTTCAATCCGGTTTTATCTGGTTTAAACCATTAAAATCCGGTTTTATCCATTTTCAACCGGATTAAACTGGTTCAATCCGGTTTTATCCAGTTTAATCCGGTTCAATATGGTTTTATCTGGTTTAAACCGGTGGAAACCGGTTCAATCTGGTTTTATCCGGTTCAAAAGGCTTCTATCCGGTTTTATGCCCTTTAAACCAGTTTTAACCAGTTCAATCCGGTTTTATCCAGATTAAACCAGTTAAATCCGTTTTTATCCGGTTTTATCCGGTTTAAACCAGTTCAATCCGGTTTTATCGGGTTTAAACCGGTTCAATCCGGTTCTATCCAGTTTAAACTGGTTCTGTCCGGTTTTATCCGTTTTAAACCGGTTTAAACCGGTTCAATGCAGTTTTATCCGGTTTAAAACGGTTCTATGCGTTTTTATCTGGTTTAAAAAGGTTTAAACCGGTTCAATCCGGTTCTCTCCGGTTTAAACCGGTTTACATCTGTTCAATCTGATTCTCTCCAGTTTAAACCACTTTAAACCAGTTCAATCTGGTTTGATCCGGTTTAAACCGGTTCAATCCGGTTTTATCTGGTTTAAACCAGTTCAATCCGGTTTTATGCAGTTTCAACCGGTTCTATCCGGTTCAATCCGGTTTAAACCGGTTAAAACCGGTTCTATCTGGTTTTATCCGGTTTAAACCGGTTCAATCTGGTTTTATCCGGTTTAAACCTGTTTAAACCGGTTCAATCCGGTTTTATTCGCTTTAAACTGTTTCAATCCGGTTTTGCCCGGTTTAAAACGGTTGAAACCGGTTCAATCCGGTTTTATCCAGTTTAAACCGGTTCAATCCGTTTTTATCCGGTTTAAACCGGTTCATTCCGGTTTTATCCGGTTTAAACCGGTTTAAGCTGTTTCAATCCGGTTTTATCCGGTTCAATCTGGTTTAATCCGGTTTTATCCGGTTTAAACCGGTTCAATCCGGTTTTATCCAGTTTAAACCGGTTCTATCCGGTTTAAACTAGTTAGCCTGGTTCAATCTGGTTTTATCCGGTTTAAACCGGTCTTATCCTGTTTAAACCGTTTTAACCTGGTTCATTCCGGGTTTATCAGGTTTAAACCGGTTTAAACCGGTTAAATCCGTTTTTATCCGGTTTTACCAGGTTTAAACCGTTTCAAACCGGTTTTATTCGTTTTAAACCGGTTTAATACGGTTCAATCCGGTTTTATCCGGTTTAAACCGGTTTAAGCCGGTTCTATCTGGTTTAAAACGGTTTAAGCCGGTTCATTCCGGTTTTATCCGGTTTAAACGGGTTTAAGCCCGTTCTATCTGGTTTAAACTGGTTTAAGCCGGTTCAATCCGGTTTTATCCGGTTTAAACCGGTTTAAGCCGGTTCTATCTGGTTTAAACCGGTTTAAGCCGGTTCAATCCGGTTTTATCCGGTTTAAACCGGTTTAAGCCGGTTCTCTCTGGTTTAAACTGGTTTAAGCCGGTTCATTCCGGTTTTATCCGGTTTAAACTGGTTTAAGCCGGTTCAATCCGGTTTTATCCGGTTTAAAACGGGTTTGAGCCGGATCATACCGGTTTTATCCAGTTTAAACGGGTTTAAGCCGGTTCTATCTGGTTTAAACCGGTTTAAGCCGGTTCAATCCGGTTTTATCCCGTTGAAACCGGTTTAAGCCGGTTCTCTCTGGTTTAAACTGGTTTAAGCCAGTTCATTCCGGTTTTATCCGGTTTAATCCGGTTTAAACCGGTTCAATCCGCTTTTATCCGGTTTAAACCGGTTTAAACCGGTTCAATCCGGTTTTATCGGGTTCAATCCGGTTGAAACCGGTTCTATCCGGTTTAAACCGGTTTAAACTGGTTCAATCCGGTTTTATCCACTTTAAGCCTGTTCTATCTGGTTTAAACCGGTTTACGCCGGTTCATTCCGGTTTTATCTGGTTTAAACCTGTTCAAACCGTTTTTATCCAGTTGAAACCGGTTTAAACCGGTTTAATCCGGTTTTATCCAGTTTAAACCGGTTCTATCAGGTTCTATCTGGTTTAAGCCCGTTTAAACCGGTTCATTCCGGTTTTATCCGGTTTAAACAGGTTTAATCCGGTTTTATGTGGTTTAAACCGGTTCAATCCGCTTTTATCCGGTTTAAACCGGTTCAATCCGGTTTTATCCGGTTTAAACCCGTTCAATCAAGTTTTATCCGGTTTACACCGGTTTAAACCGGTTCAATCCGGTTTTGTCTGGTTTAAACCGGTTTGAACCGGTTCAATCCGGTTTTATCCGGTTTAAACCGGTTCTATCTGGTTTTATCCGGTTTAAACAGGTTTAAACCGGTTCAAGCCGGTTTTATCCAGTTTAAACAGTTCAATCCGGTTTTATCGGGTTTAAACCGGTTCGATCTGTTTTTATCCGGTATAAACCAGTTTAAACGGGGTCAATCCAGTTTCAGTCGGTTTAAACCAGTTCAATCCGGTTTTATCGGGTTGAAACTGGTTCAATCAGGATTTATCCGGTTTAATCCGGTTCTATCTGGTTTTATCCGATCTAAACAGGTTTAAACCAGTTCAATGCGGTTCTATCCGGTTTAAACCGGTTCTATCTGGTTTTATCCGGATTAAACCGGTTCTATCCGGTTTTATCCGGATTAAACCAGTTCAATCCGGTTTTATCCGGTTTAAACCAGTTAAATCCGTTTTTGTCCGGTTTAAACCGGTTTATACCAGTTCAATCCGGTTTTATATCGTTTAAACTGGTTCCATCCGGTTTTATCCAGTTTATACCATTTCAGTCCGGTTTTATCCGCTTTAAACCGGTTCAATCAGGTTCTATCCAGTTTAAACTGGTTCTAACCGGTTTTATCTGGTTTAAACCGGTTTAAACCGGTTCAATCCAGTTCTCTCCGTTTTAAACCGGTTTAAAACGGTCCAATCCGGTTCTCTCCGGTTTAAACCAGTTTAAACCGGTTCAATCCGGTTTTAACCGGATTAAAACGGTTCAATCCGGTTTTATCTGGTTTAAACCATTAAAATCCGGTTTTATCCATTTTCAACTGGATTAAACTGGTTCAATCCGGTTTTATCCAGTTTAATCCGGTTCAATATGGTTTTATCCGGTTTAAACCGGTGGAAACCGGTTCAATCTGGTTTTATCCGGTTCAAACGGGTTCTATCCGGTTTTATGCCCTTTAAAGCAGTTTTAACCAGTTCAATCCGGTTTTATCCAGATTAAACCAGTTAAATCCGTTTTTATCCGGTTTTATCCGGTTTAAACCGGTTCAATCCGGTTTTATCGGGTTTAAACCGGTTCAATCCGGTTCTATCCAGTTTAAACTGGTTCTGTCTGGTTTTATCCGTTTTAAACCGGTTTAAACCGATTCAATGCAGTTTTATCCGGTTTAAAACGGTTCTATGCGTTTTTATCTTGTTTAAAAAGGTTTAAACCGGTTCAATCCGGTTCTCTCCGGTTTAAACCGGTTTACATCTGTTCAATCTGATTCTCTCCAGTTTAAACCACTTTAAACCAGTTCAATCCGGTTTGATCCGGTTTAAACCGGTTCAATCCGGTTTTATCTGGTTTAAACCAGTTCAATCCGGTTTTATGCAGTTTCAACCGGTTCTATCCGGTTCAATCCGGTTTAAATCGGTTAAAACCAGTTCTATCTGGTTTTATCCGGTTTAAACCGGTTCAATCTGGTTTTATCCGGTTTAAACCTGTTCAATCCGGTTTTATCCGCTTTAAACTGTTTCAATCCGGTTTTATCCGGTTTAAACTGGTTTAAACCGGTTCAATCCGGTTTTATCAGGTTCAATCCGGTTTAAACCGGTTCTATTCGGTTTTATCCGGTTAAAACCGGTCTAAGCCGGTTCAATCCGGTTTAATCCGGTTTAAACCGGTTCAGTCTGGTTTTATCCGGTATAAACCGGTTTAAACCGGTTCAATCGGGTTTTATCCGGTTTAAACGGGTTTAAACCGGTTAAAACCGGTTTTATCCTGATTTATCCGGTTTAAACCGGTTCAATCCGGTTTTATGCGGTTTAAACCGGTTTAAACCGGTTCAATCCGGTTTTATCCGGTTTAAACCGGTTCTATCCGGTTCTATCTGGTTTAAACCGGTTTAAACCGGTTCAATCCGGTTTTGTCCGGTTTAAACCGGGTCAATCCGGTTTTAACCGGTTGAAACCGGTTCAATCCGGTTTTATCCGGTTCAATCCGGTTTTATCCGGTTTAAATCGGTTTAATCCGGTTTTATCCGGTTTAAACCGGTTCAATCCGGTTTTATCCGGTTCAATCTGGTTTCATCCGGTTTTATCCGGTTTAAACCGGTTCAATCCGGTTTTATCCAGTTTAAACCGGTTCTATCCGGTTCAATCTGGTTTAAACTGGTTTAAACTGGTTCAATCCGGTTTAAACCGGATTAAACCGCTTCAATCCGGTTTTACCTGGTTTAAACCGGTTTAAACCAGTTCAATCCGGTTTTATCCGGTTGAAACCGGTTCTATCCGGTTCAATCCTGTTTAAACCCGTTCAATCTGGTTTTATCCCGTTTAAACCAGTTCATTCCGGTTTTATCCAGTTTATACCGGTTTAAACCGGTTCAATCCGGTTTTATCCGGTTTAAACCGGTCTAAGCCGGTTCAATCGGTTTTAATCCGTTTTAAACCGGTTCAATCCGGTTTTATCGGGTTCAATCCGGTTTAAACTGGTTCAATCCGGTTTTATCCGGTTTAAAACGGTTTAAACCAGTTCAATCCGGTTTTATCCGGTTTAAGCCTGTTCTATCTGGTTTAAACCGGTTTAAGCCGGTTCATTCCGGTTTTATCTGGTTTAAACCGGTTCCAACCGGTTTTATCCAGTTTAAACCGGTTTAAACCAGTTCAATCCGGTTTTATCCAGTTTAAACCGGTTCTATCCGGTTCTATCTGGTTTAAGCCGGTTTAAACCGGTTCATTCCGGTTTTACCCGGTTTAAACCGGTTCTATCCGGTTCTATCTGGTTTAAGCCGGTTCTATCCGGTTTTATCTGGTTTAAGCCGGTTTAAACCGGTTCATTCCGGTTTTACCCAGTTTAAACCGGTTCTATCCGGTTCTATCTGGTTTAAGCCGGTTTAAACCGGTTCATTCCGGTTTTACCCGGTTCCAACCGGTTCTATCCGGTGTAAACCGGTTTAAACCAGTTCATTCCGGTTTCATCCAGTTTATACCGGTTTAAACCGGTTCAATCCAGTTTTAACCGGTTTAAACCGGTCTAAGCCGGTCCAATCCGGTTTAATCCAGTTTCAACCGGTTCAATTCGGTTTTATCCGCTTTAAAACCGGTTCAATCCGGTTCTTTCCCGTTGAAACTGGTTTAAACCTGTTCAATCCAGTTTTATCCGGTTTAAACCGGTTCAATCCGGTTTTATCTGGTTTAGACAAGTTTAAAATAGTTCAATCCGGTTTTATCCGGTTTAATCCGGTTTAAACCGGTTCAGTCCGGTTTTATCCGGTTTAAACCGTTTTAAACCGGTTCAATCCGTTTTTATCCGGTTTAATCCGGTTTAAACCGGTTCAATCCGGTTGTATCCAGTTTAAACCGGTTTAAACCAGTTCAATCCGGTTTTATCCGGTTTAAACCGGTTCATTCCGGTTTTATCCGGTTTTAATCGGTTTAAGCTGTTTCAATCCGGTTTTATCCGGTTTAAACCGGTTTAAGCCGGTTCAATCTGGTTTTATCCGGTTTAAACCGGTTCTATCCGGTTTAAACCAGTTAGCCTGGTTCAATCTGGTTTTATCCGGTTTAAACCGGTCTTATCCGGTTTAAACCGTTTTAAGCTGGTTCATTCCGGGTTTATCAGGTTTAAACCGGTTTAAACCGGTTAAATCCGTTTTTATCCGGTTTTATCAGTTTTAAACCGTTTCAAACCGGTTTTATTCGTTTTAAACCGGTTTAATACGGTTCAATCCGGTTTTATCCGGTTTAAACCGGTTTAAGCCGGTTCTATCTGGTTTAAAACGGTTTAAGCCGGTTCATTCCGGTTTTATCCGGTTTAAACGGTTTACGCCGGTTCTATCGGGTTTAAACCGGTTTAAGCCGGTTCAATCCGGTTTTATCCGGTTTAAACCGGTTTAAGCCGGTTCTATCTGGTTTAAACCGGTTTAAGCCGGTTCAATCCGGTTTTATCCGGTTTAAACCGGTTTAAGCCGGTTCTCTCTGGTTTAAACTGGTTTAAGCCGGTTCATTCCGGTTTTATCCGGTTTAAACTGGTTTAAGCCGGTTCAATCCGGTTTTATCCGGTTTAAACTGGTTTAAGCCGGATCATACCGGTTTTATCCGGTTTAAACGGGTTTAAGCCGGTTCTATCTGCTTTAAACCGGTTTAAGCCGGTTCAATCCGGTTTTATCCCGTTGAAACCGGTTTAAGCCGGTTCTCTCTGGTTTAAACTGGTTTAAGCCGGTTCATTCCGGTTTTATCCGGTTTAATCCGGTTTAAACCGGTTCAATCCGGTTTTATCCGGTTTAAACCTGTTTAAACCGGTTCAATCCGGTTTTATCGGGTTCAATCCGGTTGAAACCGGTTCTATCCGGTTTAAACCGGTTTAAACTGGTTCAATCCGGTTTTATCCACTTTAAGCCTGTTCTATCTGGTTTAAACCGGTTTACGCCGGTTCATTCCGGTGTTATCTGGTTTAAACCTGTTCAAACCGTTTTTATCCAGTTTAAACCGGTTTAAACCGGTTTAATCCGGTTTTATCCAGTTTAAACCTGTTCTATCAGGTTCTATCTGGTTTAAGCCCGTTTAAACCGGTTCATTCCGGTTTTATCCGGTTTAAACCGGTTTAATCCGGTTTTATCTGGTTTAAACCGGTTCAATCCGCTTTTATCCGGTTTAAACCGGTTCAATCCGGTTTTATCCGGTTTAAACCCGTTCAATCAAGTTTTATCCGGTTTAAACCGGTTTAAACCGGTTCAATCCGGTTTTGTCTGGTTTAAACCGGTTTCAACTGGTTCAATCCGGTTTTATCCGGTTTAAACCGGTTCTATCTGGTTTTATCCGGTTTAAACAGGTTTAAACCGGTTCAAGCCGGTTTTATCCAGTTTAAACAGTTCAATCCGGTTTTATCGGGTTTAAACCGGTTCGATCTGTTTTTATCCGGTATAAACCGGTTTAAACGGGGTCAATCCAGTTTCAGTCGGTTTAAACCAGTTCAATCCGGTTTTATCGGGTTGAAACTGGTTCAATCAGGATTTATCCGGTTTAATCCAGTTCTATCTGGTTTTATCCGATTTAAACAGGTTTAAACCAGTTCAATGCGGTTCTATCCGGTTTAAACCGGTTCTATCTGGTTTTATCCGGATTAAACCGGTTCTATCCGGTTTTATCCGGATTAAACCAGTTCAATCCGGTTTTATCCGGTTTAAACCAGTTAAATCCGTTTTTGTCCGGTTTAAACCGTTTTATACCAGTTCAATCCGGTTTTATATCGGTTAAACCGGTTCCATCCGGTTTTATCCAGTTTATACCATTTCAATCCGGTTTTATCCGCTTTAAACCGGTTCAATCAGGTTCTATCCAGTTTAAACTGGTTCTAACCGGTTTTGTCTGGTTTAAACCGGTTTAAACCGGTTCAATCCAGTTCTCTCCGTTTTAAACCGGTTTAAAACGGTCCAATCCGGTTCTCTCCGGTTTAAACCAGTTTAAACCGGTTCAATCCGGTTTTAACCGGATTAAAACGGTTCAATCCGGTTTTATCTGGTTTAAACCATTAAAATCCGGTTTTATCCATTTTCAACCGGATTAAACTGTTTCAATCCGGTTTTATCCAGTTTAATCCGGTTCAATATGGTTTTATCCGGTTTAAACCGGTGGAAACCGGTTCAATCTGGTTTTATCCGGTTCAAACGGGTTCTATCCGGTTTTATGCCCTTTAAACCAGTTTTAACCAGTTCAATCCGGTTTTATCCAGATTAAACCAGTTAAATCCGTTTTTATCCGGTTTTATCCGGTTTAAACCGGTTCAATCCGGTTTTATCGGGTTTATACTGGTTCAATCCGGTTCTATCCAGTTTAAACTGGTTCTGTCCGGTTTCATCCAGTTTATACCGGTTTAAACCGGTTCAATCCAGTTTTAACCGGTTTAAACCGGTCTAAGCTGGTCCAATCCGGTTTAATCCAGTTTCAACCGGTTCAATTCGGTTTTATCCGCTTTAAACCGGTTCAATCCGTTTCTTTCCGGTTGAAACTGGTTTAAACCTGTTCAATCCAGTTTTATCCGGTTTAAACCGGTTCAATCCGGTTTTATCTGGTTTAGACCAGTTTAAAATAGTTCAATCCGGTTTTATCCGGTTTAATCCGGTTTAAACCGGTTCAGTCCGGTTTTATCCGGTTTAAACCGTTTTAAACCGGTTCAATCCGTTTTTATCCGGTTTAATCCGGTTTAAACCGGTTCAATCCGGTTTTATCCAGTTTAAACCGGTTTAAACCAGTTCAATCCGGTTTTATCCAGTTTAAACCGGTTCAATCCGTTTTTATCCGGTTTAAACCGGTTCATTCCAGTTTTATCCGGTTTTATCCGGTTTAAACCGGTTCAATCCGGTTTTATCCGGTTCAATCTGGTTTAATCCGGTTTTATCCGGTTTAAACCGGTTCAATCCAGTTTTTTCCAGTTTAAACCGGTTCTATCCGGTTCAATCTGGTTTAAACTGGTTTAAACTGGTTCAATCCGGTTTAAACCGGATTAAACCGCTTCAATCCGGTTTTATCTGGTTTAAACCAGTTTAAACCAGTTCAATCCGGTTTTATCCGGTTGAAACCGGTTCTATCCGGTTCAATCCGGTTTAAACCCGTTCAATCTGGTTTTATCCGGTTTAAACCAGTTCATTCCGGTTTTATCCAGTTTATACCGGTTTAAACCGGTTCAATCCGGTTTTATCCGGTTTAAACCGGTCTAAGCCGGTTCAATCGGGTTTAATCCGTTTTAAACCGGTTCAATCGGGTTTTATCGGGTTCAATCCGGTTTAAACTGGTTCAATCCGGTTTTATCCGGTTTAAACCGGTTTAAACCGGTTCAATCCGGTTTTATCCGGTTTAAGCCTGTTCTATCTGGTTTAAACCGGTTTAAGCCGGTTCATTCCGGTATTATCTGGGTTAAACCGGTTCAAACCGGTTTTATCCAGTTTAAACCGGTTTAAACCGGTTCAATCCGTTTTTATCCAGTTTAAACCGGTTCTATCCGGTTCTATCTGGTTTAAGCCGGTTTAAACCGGTTCATTCCGGTTTTACCCGGTTTAAACCGGTTCTATCCGGTTCTATCTGGTTTAAGCCGGTTCTATCCGGTTTTATCTGGTTTAAGCCGGTTTAAACCGGTTCATTCCGGTTTTACCCGGTTTAAACTGGTTCTATCCGGTTCTATCTGGTTTAAGCCGGTTTAAACCGGTTCATTCCGGTTTTACCCGGTTCCAACCGGTTCTATCCGGTTTAAACCGGTTTAAACCAGTTCATTCCGGTTTCATCCAGTTTATACCGGTTTAAACCGGTTCAATCCAGTTTTAACCGGTTTAAACCGGTCTAAGCCGGTCCAATCCGGTTTAATCCAGTTTCAACCGGTTCAATTCGGTTTTATCCGCTTTAAACCGGTTCAATCCGGTTCTTTCCGGTTGAAACTGGTTTAAACCTGTTCAATCCAGTTTTATCCGGTTTAAACCGGTTCAATCCGGTTTTATCTGGTTTAGACCAGTTTAAAATAGTTCAATCCGGTTTTATCCGGTTTAATCCGGTTTAAACCGGTTCAGTCCGGTTTTATCCGGTTTAAACCGTTTTAAACCGGTTCAATCCGTTTTTATCCGGTTTAAACCGGTTCAATCCGTTTTTATCCAGTTTAAACCGGTTTAAACCAGTTCAATCCGGTTTTATCCAGTTTAAACCGGTTCAATCCGTTTTTATCCGATTTAAACCGGTTCATTCTGGTTTTATCCGGTTTAAACCGGTTTAAGCTGTTTCAATCCGGTTTTATCCGGTTTAAACCGGTTTAAGCCGGTTCAATCTGGTTTTATCCGGTTTAAACCGGTTCTATCCGGTTTAAACCAGTTAGCCTGGTTCAATCTGGTTTTATCCGGTTTAAACCGGTCTTATCCGGTTTAAACCGTTTTAAGCTGGTTCATTCCGGGTTTATCAGGTTTAAACCGGTTTAAACCGGTTAAATCCGTTTTTATCCGGTTTTATCAGGTTTAAACCGTTTCAAACCGGTTTTATTCGTTTTAAACCGGTTTAATACGGTTCAATCCGGTTTTATCCGGTTTAAACCGGTTTAAGCCGGTTCTATCTGGTTTAAAACGGTTTAAGCCGGTTAATTCCGGTTGTATCCGGTTTAAACGGGTTTAAGCCGGTTCTATCTGGTTTAAACTGGTTTAAGCCGGTTCAATCCGGTTTTATCCGGTTTAAACCGGTTTAAGCCGGTTCTATCTGGTTTAAACCGGTTTAAGCCGGTTCAATCCGGTTTTATCTGGTTTAAACCGGTTTAAGCCGGTTCTCTCTGGTTTAAACTGGTTTAAGCCGGTTCATTCCGGTTTTATCCGGTTTAAACTGGTTTAAGCCGGTTCAACCCGGTTTTATCCGGTTTAAACGGGTTTGAGCCGGATCATACCGGTTTTATCCGGTTTAAACGGGTTTAAGCCGGTTCTATCTGGTTTAAACCGGTTTAAGCCGGTTCAATCCGGTTTTATCCCGTTGAAACCGGTTTAAGCCGGTTCTCTCTGGTTTAAACTGGTTTAAGCCGGTTCATTCCGGTTTTATCCGGTTTAATCCGGTTTAAACCGGTTCAATCCGCTTTTATCCGGTTTAAACCGGTTTAAACCGGTTCAATCCGGTTTTATCGGGTTCAATCCGGTTGAAACCGGTTCTATCCGGTTTAAACCGGTTTAAACTGGTTCAATCCGGTTTTATCCACTTTAAGCCTGTTCTATCTGGTTTAAACCGGTTTACGCCGGTTCATTCCGGTGTTATCTGGTTTAAACCTGTTCAAACCGTTTTTATCCAGTTTAAACCGGTTTAAACCGGTTTAATCCGGTTTTATCCAGTTTAAACCGGTTCTATCAGGTTCTATCTGGTTTAAGCCCGTTTAAACCGGTTCATTCCGGTTTTATCCGGTTTAAACCGGTTTAATCCGGTTTTATCTGGTTTAAACCGGTTCAATCCGCTTTTATCCGGTTTAAACCGGTTCAATCCGGTTTTATCCGGTTTAAACCCGTTCAATCAAGTTTTATCCGGTTTAAACCGGTTCAATCCGGTTTTGTCTGGTTTAAACCGGTTTAAGCCGGTTCATTCCGGTTTTATCCGGTTTAAACTGGTTTAAGCCGGTTCAATCCGGTTTTATCCGGTTTAAACTGGTTTAAGCCGGATCATACCGGTTTTATCCGGTTTAAACGGGTTTAAGCCGGTTCAATCCGGTTTTATCCCGTTGAAACCGGTTTAAGCCGGTTCTCTCTGGTTTAAACTGGTTTAAGCCGGTTCATTCCGGTTTTATCCGGTTTAATCCGGTTTAAACCGGTTCAATCCGGTTTTATCCGGTTTAAACCTGTTTAAACCGGTTCAATCCGGTTTTATCGGGTTCAATCCGGTTGAAACCGGTTCTATCCAGTTTAAACCGGTTTAAACTGGTTCAATCCGGTTTTATCCACTTTAAGCCTGTTCTATCTGGTTTAAACCGGTTTACGCCGGTTCATTCCGGTGTTATCTGGTTTAAACCTGTTCAAACCGTTTTTATCCAGTTTAAACCGGTTTAAACCGGTTTAATCCGGTTTTATCCAGTTTAAACCTGTTCTATCAGGTTCTATCTGGTTTAAGCCCGTTTAAACCGGTTCATTCCGGTTTTATCCGGTTTAAACCGGTTTAATCCGGTTTTATCTGGTTTAAACCGGTTCAATCCGCTTTTATCCGGTTTAAACCGGTTCAATCCGGTTTTATCCGGTTTAAACCCATTCAATCAAGTTTTATCCGGTTTAAACCGGTTTAAACCGGTTCAATCCGGTTTTGTCTGGTTTAAACCGGTTTCAACCGGTTCAATCCGGTTTTATCCGGTTTAAACCGGTTCTATCTGGTTTTATCCGGTTTAAACAGGTTTAAACCGGTTCAAGCCGGTTTTATCCAGTTTAAACAGTTCAATCCGGTTTTATCGGGTTTAAACCGGTTCGATCTGTTTTTATCCGGTATAAACCGGTTTAAACGGGGTCAATCCAGTTTCAGTCGGTTTAAACCAGTTCAATCCGGTTTTATCGGGTTGAAACTGGTTCAATCAGGATTTATCCGGTTTAATCCGGTTCTATCTGGTTTTATCCGATTTAAACAGGTTTAAACCAGTTCAATGCGGTTCTATCCGGTTTAAACCGGTTCTATCTGGTTTTATCCGGATTAAACCGGTTCTATCCGGTTTTATCCGGATTAAACCAGTTCAATCCGGTTTTATCCGGTTTAAACCAGTTAAATCCGTTTTTGTCCGGTTTAAACCGGTTTATACCAGTTCAATCCGGTTTTATATCGTTTAAACCGGTTCCATCCGGTTTTATCCAGTTTATACCATTTCAATCCGGTTTTATCCGCTTTAAACCGGTTCAATCAGGTTCTATCCAGTTTAAACTGGTTCTAACCGGTTTTGTCTGGTTTAAACCGGTTTAAACCGGTTCAATCCAGTTCTCTCCGTTTTAAACCGGTTTAAAATGGTCCAATCCGGTTCTCTCCGGTTTAAACCAGTTTAAACCGGTTCAATCCGGTTTTAACCGGATTAAAACGGTTCAATCCGGTTTTATCTGGTTTAAACCATTAAAATCCGGTTTTATCCATTTTCAACCGGATTAAACTGGTTCAATCCGGTTTTATCCAGTTTAATCCGGTTCAATATGGTTTTATCCGGTTTAAACCGGTGGAAACCGGTTCAATCTGGTTTTATCCGGTTCAAACGGGTTCTATCCGGTTTTATGCCCTTTAAACCAGTTTTAACCAGTTCAATCCGGTTTTATCCAGATTAAACCAGTTAAATCCGTTTTTATCCGGTTTTATCCGGTTTAAACCGGTTCAATCCGGTTTTATCGGGTTTAAACTGGTTCAATCCGGTTCTATCCAGTTTAAACTGGTTCTGTCCGGTTTCATCCAGTTTATACCGGTTTAAACCGGTTCAATCCAGTTTTAACCGGTGTAAACCGGTCTAAGCCGGTCCAATCCGGTTTAATCCAGTTTCAACCGGTTCAATTCGGTTTTATCCGCTTTAAACCGGTTCAATCCGTTTCTTTCCGGTTGAAACTGGTTTAAACCTGTTCAATCCAGTTTTATCCGGTTTAAACCGGTTCAATCCGGTTTTATCTGGTTTAGACCAGTTTAAAATAGTTCAATCCGGTTTTATCCGGTTTAATCCGGTTTAAACCGGTTCAGTCCGGTTTTATCCGGTTTAAACCGTTTTAAACCGGTTCAATCCGTTTTTATCCGGTTTAATCCGGTTTAAACCGGTTCAATCCGGTTTTATCCAGTTTAAACCGGTTTAAACCAGTTCAATCCGGTTTTATCCAGTTTAAACCGGTTCAATCCGTTTTTATCCGGTTTAAACCGGTTCATTCCAGTTTTATCCGGTTTTATCCGGTTTAAACCGGTTCAATCCGGTTTTATCCGGTTCAATCTGGTTTAATCCGGTTTTATCCGGTTTAAACCGGTTCAATCCGGTTTTTTCCAGTTTAAACCGGTTCTATCCGGTTCAATCTGGTTTAAACTGGTTTAAACTGGTTCAATCCGGTTTAAACCGGATTAAACCGCTTCAATCCGGTTTTATCTGGTTTAAACCGGTTTAAACCAGTTCAATCCGGTTTTATCCGGTTGAAACCGGTTCTATCCGGTTCAATCCGGTTTAAACCCGTTCAATCTGGTTTTATCCGGTTTAAACCAGTTCATTCCGGTTTTATCCAGTTTATACCGGTTTAAACCGGTTCAATCCAGTTCTCTCCGTTTTAAACCGGTTTAAAACGGTCCAATCCGGTTCTCTCCGGTTTAAACCAGTTTAAACCGGTTCAATCCGGTTTTAACCGGATTAAAACGGTTCAATCCGGTTTTATCTGGTTTAAACCATTAAAATCCGGTTTTATCCATTTTCAACCGGATTAAACTGGTTCAATCCGGTTTTATCCAGTTTAATCCGGTTCAATATGGTTTTATCTGGTTTAAACCGGTGGAAACCGGTTCAATCTGGTTTTATCCGGTTCAAAAGGCTTCTATCCGGTTTTATGCCCTTTAAACCAGTTTTAACCAGTTCAATCCGGTTTTATCCAGATTAAACCAGTTAAATCCGTTTTTATCCGGTTTTATCCGGTTTAAACCAGTTCAATCCGGTTTTATCGGGTTTAAACCGGTTCAATCCGGTTCTATCCAGTTTAAACTGGTTCTGTCCGGTTTTATCCGTTTTAAACCGGTTTAAACCGGTTCAATGCAGTTTTATCCGGTTTAAAACGGTTCTATGCGTTTTTATCTGGTTTAAAAAGGTTTAAACCGGTTCAATCCGGTTCTCTCCGGTTTAAACCGGTTTACATCTGTTCAATCTGATTCTCTCCAGTTTAAACCACTTTAAACCAGTTCAATCTGGTTTGATCCGGTTTAAACCGGTTCAATCCGGTTTTATCTGGTTTAAACCAGTTCAATCCGGTTTTATGCAGTTTCAACCGGTTCTATCCGGTTCAATCCGGTTTAAACCGGTTAAAACCGGTTCTATCTGGTTTTATCCGGTTTAAACCGGTTCAATCTGGTTTTATCCGGTTTAAACCTGTTTAAACCGGTTCAATCCGGTTTTATTCGCTTTAAACTGTTTCAATCCGGTTTTGCCCGGTTTAAAACGGTTGAAACCGGTTCAATCCGGTTTTATCAGGTTCAATCCGGTTTAAACCGGTCTAAGCCGGTTCAATCTGGTTTAATCCGGTTTAAACCGGTTCAGTCTGGTTTTACCCGGTATAAACCGGTTTAAACCGGTTCAATCGGGTTTTATCCGGTTTAAACAGGTTAAAACCGGTTAAAACCGGTTTTATCCTGATTTATCCGGTTTAAACCGGTTCAATCCGGTTTTATGCGGTTTAAACCGGTTTAAACCGGTTCAATCCAGTTTTATCCGGTTTAAACCGGTTCTATCCGGTTCTATCCGGTTGAAACCGTTTTAAACCGGTTCAATCCGGTTTTGTCCGGTTTAAACCGGGTCAATCCGGTTTTATCCGGTTTAAACCGGTTCAATCCGGTTTTATCAGGTTCAATCCGGTTGAAACCGGTTCTATTCGGTTTTATCCGGTTAAAACCGGTCTAAGCCGGTTCAATCTGGTTTAATCCGGTTTAAACCGGTTCAGTCTGGTTTTACCCGGTATAAACCGGTTTAAACCGGTTCAATCGGGTTTTATCCGGTTTAAACAGGTTAAAACCGGTTAAAACCGGTTTTATCCTGATTTATCCGGTTTAAACCGGTTCAATCCGGTTTTATGCGGTTTAAACCAGTTTAAACCGGTTCAATCCGGTTTTATCCGGTTTAAACCGGTTCTATCCGGTTCTATCCGGTTGAAACCAGTTTAAACCGGTTCAATTCGGTTTTGTCCGGTTTAAACCGGGTCAATCCGGTTTTAACCGGTTGAAACCGGTTCAATCCGGTTTTATCCGGTTCAATCCGGTTTTATCCGGTTTAAACCGGTTTAAACTGGTTCAATCCGGTTTAAACCGGATTAAACCGCTTCAATCCGGTTTTATCTGGTTTAAACCGGTTCAATCCGTTTTTATCCAGTTTAAACCAGTTCTATCCGGTTTAAACCGGTTTAAAATGGTTCAATCCGGTTTAAACCGGATTAAACCGCTTCAATCCGGTTTTATCTGGTTTAAACCGGTTTAAACCAGTTCAATCCGGTTTTATCCGGTTGAAACCGGTTCTATCCGGTTCAATGCGGTTTAAACCGGTTTCAACCGGTTCTATCCGGTTTTATCCGTTTTAAACCCGTTCAATCTGGTTTTATCCGGTTTAAACCAGTTCATTCCGGTTTTATCCAGTTTATACCAGTTTAAACCGGTTCAATCCGGTTTTATCCGGTTTAAACCGGTCTAAGCCGGTTCAATCGGGTTTAATCCGTTTTAAACCGGTTCAATCCGGTTTTATCGGGTTCAATCCGGTTTAAACTGGTTCAATCCGGTTTTATCCGGTTTAAACCGGTTTAAAACGGTTCAATCCGGTTTTATCCGGTTTAAGCCTGTTCTATCTGGTTTAAACCGGTTTAAGCCGGTACATTCCGGTTTTATCTGGCTTAAACCGGTTCAAACCGGTTTTATCCAGTTTAAACCGGTTTAAACCAGTTCAATCCGGTTTTATCCAGTTTAAACCGGTTCTATCCGGTTCTATCTGGTTTAAGCCGGTTTAAACCGGTTCATTCCGGTTTTACCCGGTTTAAACCGGTTCTATCCGGTTCTATCTGGTTTAAGCCGGTTCTATCCGGTTTTATCTGGTTTAAGCCGGTTTAAACCGGTTCATTCCGGTTTTACCCGGTTTAAACCGGTTCTATCCGGTTCTATCTGGTTTAAGCCGGTTTAAACCGGTTCATTCCGGTTTTACCCGGTTCCAACCGGTTCTATCCGGTTTAAACCGGTTTAAACCAGTTCATTCCGGTTTCATCCAGTTTATACCGGTTTAAACCGGTTCAATCCATATTTAACCGGTTTAAACCGGTCTAAGCCGGTCCAATCCGGTTTAATCCAGTTTCAACCGGTTCAATTCGGTTTTATCCGCTTTAAACCGGTTCAATCGGTTCTTTCCGGTTGAAACTGGTTTAAACCTGTTCAATCCAGTTTTATCCGGTTTAAACCGGTTCAATCCGGTTTTATCTGGTTTAGACCAGTTTAAAATAGTTCAATCCGGTTTTATCCGGTTTAATCCGGTTTAGACCGGTTCAGTCCGGTTTTATCCGGTTTAAACCGTTTTAAACCGGTTCAATCCGTTTTTATCCGGTTTAATCCGGTTTAAACCGGTTCAATCCGGTTTTATCCAGTTTAAACCGGTTCAATCCGTTTTTATCCGGTTTAAACCGGTTCATTCCGGTTTTATCCGGTTTAAACCGGTTTAAGCTGTTTCAATCCGGTTTTATCCGGTTCAATCTGGTTTAATCCGGTTTAAACCGGTTCAATCCGGTTTTATCCAGTTTAAACCGGTTCTATCCGGTTCAATCTGGTTTAAACTGGTTTAAACTGGTTCAATCCGGTTTAAACCGGATTAAACCGCTTCAATCCGGTTTTATCTGGTTTAAACCGGTTTAAACAAGTTCAATCCGGTTTTATCCGGTTGAAACCGGTTCTATCCGGTTCAATCCGGTTTAAACCCTTTCAATCTGGTTTTATCCGGTTTAAACCAGTTAATTCCGGTTTTATCCAGTTTATACCGGTTTAAACCGGTTCAATCCGGTTTTATCCGGTTTCAACCGGTCTAAGCTGGTTCAATCGGGTTTAATCCGTTTTAAACCGGTTCAATCCGGTTTTATCGGGTTCAATCCGGTTTAAACTGGTTCAATCCGGTTTTATCCGGTTTAAACCGGTTCAATCCGGTTTTATCCGGTTTAAGCCTGTTCTATCTGGTTTAAACCGGTTTAAGCCGGTTCATTCCGGTTTGATCTGGTTTAAACCGGTTCAAACCGGTTTTATCCAGTTTAAACCGGTTTAAACCGGTTCAATCCGGTTTTACCCGGTTTAAACCGGTTCTATCCGGTTCTATCTGGTTTAAGCCGGTTCTATCCGGTTTTATCTGGTTTAAGCCGGTTTAAACCGGTTCATTCCGGTTTTACCCGGTTTAAACCGGTTCTATCCGGTTCTATATGGTTTAAGCCGGTTTAAACCGGTTCATTCCGGTTTTACCCGGTTCCAACCGGTTCTATCCGGTTTAAACCGGTTTAAACCAGTTCATTCCGGTTTCATCCAGTTTATACCGGTTTAAACCGGTTCAATCCAGTTTTAACCGGTTTAAACCGGTCTAAGCCGGTCCAATCCGGTTTAATCCAGTTTCAACCGGTTCAATTCGGTTTTATCCGCTTTAAAACGGTTCAATCCGGTTCTTTCCGGTGGAAACTGGTTTAAACCTGTTCAATCCGTTTTTATCCGGTTTAAACCGGTTCATTCCGGTTTTATCCGGTTTAAACCGGTTTAAGCTGTTTCAATCCGGTTTTATCCGGTTTAAACCGGTTTAAGCCGGTTCAATCTGGTTTTATCCGGTTTAAACCGGTTCTATCCGGTTTAAAGCAGTTAGCCTGGTTCAACTGGTTTTATCCGGTTTAAACCGGTCTTATCCGGTTTAAACCGTTTTAAGCTGGTTCATTCCGGGTTTATCAGGTTTAAACCGGTTTAAACCGGTTAAATCCGTTTTTATCCGGTTTTATCAGGTTTAAACCGTTTCAAACCGGTTTTATTCGTTTTAAACCGGTTTAATACGGTTCAATCCGGTTTTATCCGGTTTAAACCGGTTTAAGCCGGTTCTATCTGGTTTAAAACGGTTTAAGCCGGTTCATTCCGGTTTTATCCGGTTTAAACGGGTTTAAGCCGGTTCTATCTGGTTTAAACCGGTTTAAGCCGGTTCAATCCGGTTTTATCCGGTTTAAACCGGTTTAAGCCGGTTCTATCTGGTTTAAACCGGTTTAAGCCGGTTCAATCCGGTTTTATCCGGTTTAAACCGGTTTAAGCTGGTTCTCTCTGGTTTAAACTGGTTTAAGCCGGTTCATTCCGGTTTAATCCGGTTTAAACTGGTTTAAGCCGGTTCAATCCGGTTTTATCCGGTTTAAACCTGTTTAAACCGGTTCAATCCGGTTTTATCGGGTTCAATCCGGTTGAAACCGGTTCTATCCGGTTTAAACCGGTTTAAACTGGTTCAATCCGGTTTTATCCACTTTAAGCCTGTTCTATCTGGTTTAAACCGGTTTACGCCGGTTCATTCCGGTGTTATCTGGTTTAAACCTGTTCAAACCGTTTTTATCCAGTTTAAACCGGTTTAAACCGGTTTAATCCGGTTTTATCCAGTTTAAACCTGTTCTATCAGGTTCTATCTGGTTTAAGCCCGTTTAAACCGGTTCATTCCGGTTTTATCCGGTTTAAACCGGTTTAATCCGGTTTTATCTGGTTTAAACCGGTTCAATCCGCTTTTATCCGGTTTAAACCGGTTCAATCCGGTTTTATCCGGTTTAAACCCGTTCAATCAAGTTTTATCCGGTTTAAACCGGTTTAAACCGGTTCAATCCGGTTTTGTCTGGTTTAAACCGGTTTCAACCGGTTCAATCCGGTTTTATCCGGTTTAAACCGGTTCTATCTGGTTTTATCCGGTTTAAACAGGTTTAAACCGGTTCAAGCCGGTTTTATCCAGTTTAAACAGTTCAATCCGGTTTTATCGGGTTTAAACCGGTTCGATCTGTTTTTATCCGGTATAAACCGGTTTAAACGGGGTCAATCCAGTTTCAGTCGGTTTAAACCAGTTCAATCCGGTTTTATCGGGTTTAAACTGGTTCAATCCGGTTCTATCCAGTTTAAACTGGTTCTGTCCGGTTTCATCCAGTTTATACCGGTTTAAACCGGTTCAATCCAGTTTTAACCGGTTTAAACCGGTCTAAGCCGGTCCAATCCGGTTTAATCCAGTTTCAACCGGTTCAATTCGGTTTTATCCGCTTTAAACCGGTTCAATCCGTTTCTTTCCGGTTGAAACTGGTTTAAACCTGTTCAATCCAGTTTTATCCGGTTTAAACCGGTTCAATCCGGTTTTATCTGGTTTAGACCAGTTTAAAATAGTTCAATCCGGTTTTATCCGGTTTAATCCGGTTTAAACCGGTTCAGTCCGGTTTTATCCGGTTTAAACCGTTTTAAACCGGTTCAATCCGTTTTTATCCGGTTTAATCCGGTTTAAACCGGTTCAATCCGGTTTTATCCAGTTTAAACCGGTTTAAACCAGTTCAATCCGGTTTTATCCAGTTTAAACCGGTTCAATCCGTTTTTATCCGGTTTAAACCGGTTCATTCCAGTTTTATCCGGTTTCATCCGGTTTAAACCGGTTCAATCCGGTTTTATCCGGTTCAATCTGGTTTAATCCGGTTTTATCCGGTTTAAACCGGTTCAATCCGGTTTTTTCCAGTTTAAACCGGTTCTATCCGGTTCAATCTGGTTTAAACTGGTTTAAACTGGTTCAATCCGGTTTAAACCGGATTAAACCGCTTCAATCCGGTTTTATCTGGTTTAAACCGGTTTAAACCAGTTCAATCCGGTTTTATCCGGTTGAAACCGGTTCTATCCGGTTCAATCCGGTTTAAACCCGTTCAATCTGGTTTTATCCGGTTTAAACCAGTTCATTCCGGTTTTATCCAGTTTATACCGGTTTAAACCGGTTCAATCCAGTTCTCTCCGTTTTAAACCGGTTTAAAACGGTCCAATCCGGTTCTCTCCGGTTTAAACCAGTTTAAACCGGTTCAATCCGGTTTTAACCGGATTAAAACGGTTCAATCCGGTTTTATCTGGTTTAAACCATTAAAATCCGGTTTTATCCATTTTCAACCGGATTAAACTGGTTCAATCCGGTTTTATCCAGTTTAATCCGGTTCAATATGGTTTTATCCGGTTTAAACCGGTGGAAACCGGTTCAATCTGGTTTTATCCGGTTCAAAAGGCTTCTATCCGGTTTTATGCCCTTTAAACCAGTTTTAACCAGTTCAATCCGGTTTTATCCAGATTAAACCAGTTAAATCCGTTTTTATCCGGTTTTATCCGGTTTAAACCAGTTCAATCCGGTTTTATCGGGTTTAAACCGGTTCAATCCGGTTCTATCCAGTTTAAACTGGTTCTGTCCGGTTTTATCCGTTTTAAACCGGTTTAAACCGGTTCAATGCAGTTTTATCCGGTTTAAAACGGTTCTATGCGTTTTTATCTGGTTTAAAAAGGTTTAAACCGGTTCAATCCGGTTCTCTCCGGTTTAAACCGGTTTACATCTGTTCAATCTGATTCTCTCCAGTTTAAACCACTTTAAACCAGTTCAATCTGGTTTGATCCGGTTTAAACCGGTTCAATCCGGTTTTATCTGGTTTAAACCAGTTCAATCCGGTTTTATGCAGTTTCAACCGGTTCTATCCGGTTCAATCCGGTTTAAACCGGTTAAAACTGGTTCTATCTGGTTTTATCCGGTTTAAACCGGTTCAATCTGGTTTTATCCGGTTTAAACCTGTTTAAACCGGTTCAATCCGGTTTTATTCGCTTTAAACTGTTTCAATCCGGTTTTGCCCGGTTTAAACCGGTTGAAACCGGTTCAATCCGGTTTTATCAGGTTCAATCCGGTTTAAACCGGTCTAAGCCGGTTCAATCTGGTTTAATCCGGTTTAAACCGGTTCAGTCTGGTTTTACCTGGTATAAACCGGTTTAAACCGGTTCAATCGGGTTTTATCCGGTTTAAACAGGTTAAAACCGGTTAAAACCGGTTTTATCCTGATTTATCCGGTTTAAACCGGTTCAATCCGGTTTTATGCGGTTTAAACCGGTTTAAACCGGTTCAATCCAGTTTTATCCGGTTTAAACCGGTTCTATCCGGTTCTATCCGGTTGAAACCGGTTTAAACCGGTTCAATCCGGTTTTGTCCGGTTTAAACCGGGTCAATCCGGTTTTATCCGGTTTAAACCGGTTCAATCCGGTTTTATCAGGTTCAATCCGGTTGAAACCGGTTCTATTCGGTTTTATCCGGTTAAAACCGGTCTAAGCCGGTTCAATCTGGTTTAATCCGGTTTAAACCGGTTCAGTCTGGTTTTACCCGGTATAAACCGGTTTAAACCGGTTCAATCGGGTTTTATCCGGTTTAAACAGGTTAAAACCGGTTAAAACCGGTTTTATCCTGATTTATCCGGTTTAAACCGGTTCAATCCGGTTTTATGCGGTTTAAACCAGTTTAAACCGGTTCAATCCGGTTTTATCCGGTTTAAACCGGTTCTATCCGGTTCTATCCGGTTGAAACCAGTTTAAACCGGTTCAATCCGGTTTTGTCCGGTTTAAACCGGGTCAATCCGGTTTTAACCGGTTGAAACCGGTTCAATCCGGTTTTATCCGGTTCAATCCGGTTTTATCCGGTTTAAACCGGTTTAAACTGGTTCAATCCGGTTTAAACCGGATTAAACCGCTTCAATCCGGTTTTATCTGGTTTAAACCGGTTCAATCCGTTTTTATCCAGTTTAAACCAGTTCTATCCGGTTTAAACCGGTTTAAAATGGTTCAATCCGGTTTAAACCGGATTAAACCGCTTCAATCCGGTTTTATCTGGTTTAAACCGGTTTAAACCAGTTCAATCCGGTTTTATCCGGTTGAAACCGGTTCTATCCGGTTCACTGCGGTTTAAACCGGTTTCAACCGGTTCTATCCGGTTTTATCCGTTTTAAACCCGTTCAATCTGGTTTTATCCGGTTTAAACCAGTTCATTCCGGTTTTATCCAGTTTATACCAGTTTAAACCGGTTCAATCCGGTTTTATCCGGTTTAAACCGGTCTAAGCCGGTTCAATCGGGTTTAATCCGTTTTAAACCGGTTCAATCCGGTTTTATCGGGTTCAATCCGGTTTAAACTGGTTCAATCCGGTTTTATCCGGTTTAAACCGGTTTAAAACGGTTCAATCCGGTTTTATCCGGTTTAAGCCTGTTCTATCTGGTTTAAACCGGTTTAAGCCGGTACATTCCGGTTTTATCTGGCTTAAACCGGTTCAAACCGGTTTTATCCAGTTTAAACCGGTTTAAACCAGTTCAATCCGGTTTTATCCAGTTTAAACCGGTTCTATCCGGTTCTATCTGGTTTAAGCCGGTTTAAACCGGTTCATTCCGGTTTTACCCGGTTTAAACCGGTTCTATCCGGTTCTATCTGGTTTAAGCCGGTTCTATCCGGTTTTATCTGGTTTAAGCCGGTTTAAACCGGTTCATTCCGGTTTTACCCGGTTTAAACCGGTTCTATCCGGTTCTATCTGGTTTAAGCCGGTTTAAACCGGTTCATTCCGGTTTTACCCGGTTCCAACCGGTTCTATCCGGTTTAAACCGGTTTAAACCAGTTCATTCCGGTTTCATCCAGTTTATACCGGTTTAAACCGGTTCAATCCATATTTAACCGGTTTAAACCGGTCTAAGCCGGTCCAATCCGGTTTAATCCAGTTTCAACCGGTTCAATTCGGTTTTATCCGCTTTAAACCGGTTCAATCGGTTCTTTCCGGTTGAAACTGGTTTAAACCTGTTCAATCCAGTTTTATCCGGTTTAAACCGGTTCAATCCGGTTTTATCTGGTTTAGACCAGTTTAAAATAGTTCAATCCGGTTTTATCCGGTTTAATCCGGTTTAAACCGGTTCAGTCCGGTTTTATCCGGTTTAAACCGTTTTAAACCGGTTCAATCCGTTTTTATCCGGTTTAATCCGGTTTAAACCGGTTCAATCCGGTTTTATCCAGTTTAAACCGGTTCAATCCGTTTTTATCCGGTTTAAACCGGTTCATTCCGGTTTTATCCGGTTTAAACCGGTTTAAGCTGTTTCAATCCGGTTTTATCCGGTTCAATCTGGTTTAATCCGGTTTAAACCGGTTCAATCCGGTTTTATCCAGTTTAAACCGGCTCTATCCGGTTCAATCTGGTTTAAACTGGTTTAAACTGGTTCAATCCGGTTTAAACCGGATTAAACCGCTTCAATCCGGTTTTATCTGGTTTAAACCGGTTTAAACAAGTTCAATCCGGTTTTATCCGGTTGAAACCGGTTCTATCCGGTTCAATCCGGTTTAAACCCTTTCAATCTGGTTTTATCCGGTTTAAACCAGTTAATTCCGGTTTTATCCAGTTTATACCGGTTTAAACCGGTTCAATCCGGTTTTATCCGGTTTCAACCGGTCTAAGCTGGTTCAATCGGGTTTAATCCGTTTTAAACCGGTTCAATCCGGTTTTATCGGGTTCAATCCGGTTTAAACTGGTTCAATCCGGTTTTATCCGGTTTAAACCGGTTCAATCCGGTTTTATCCGGTTTAAGCCTGTTCTATCTGGTTTAAACCGGTTTAAGCCGGTTCATTCCGGTTTTATCTGGTTTAAACCGGTTCAAACCGGTTTTATCCAGTTTAAACCGGTTTAAACCGGTTCAATCCGGTTTTACCCGGTTTAAACCGGTTCTATCCGGTTCTATCTGGTTTAAGCCGGTTCTATCCGGTTTTATCTGGTTTAAGCCGGTTTAAACCGGTTCATTCCGGTTTTACCCGGTTTAAACCAGTTCTATCCGGTTCTATATGGTTTAAGCCGGTTTAAACCGGTTCATTCCGGTTTTACCCGGTTCCAACCGGTTCTATCCGGTTTAAACCGGTTTAAACCAGTTCATTCCGGTTTCATCCAGTTTATACCGGTTTAAACCGGTTCAATCCAGTTTTAACCGGTTTAAACCGGTCTAAGCCGGTCCAATCCGGTTTAATCCAGTTTCAACCGGTTCAATTCGGTTTTATCCGCTTTAAAACGGTTCAATCCGGTTCTTTCCGGTGGAAACTGGTTTAAACCTGTTCAATCCGTTTTTATCCGGTTTAAAACGGTTCATTCCGGTTTTATCCGGTTTAAACCGGTTTAAGCTGTTTCAATCCGGTTTTATCCGGTTTAAACCGGTTTAAGCCGGTTCAATCTGGTTTTATCCGGTTTAAACCGGTTCTATCCGGTTTAAAGCAGTTAGCCTGGTTCAACTGGTTTTATCCGGTTTAAACCGGTCTTATCCGGTTTAAACCGTTTTAAGCTGGTTCATTCCGGGTTTATCATGTTTAAACCGGTTTAAACCGGTTAAATCCGTTTTTATCCGGTTTTATCAGGTTTAAACCGTTTCAAACCGGTTTTATTCGTTTTAAACCGGTTTAATACGGTTCAATCCGGTTTTATCCGGTTTAAACCGGTTTAAGCCGGTTCTATCTGGTTTAAAACGGTTTAAGCCGGTTCATTCCGGTTTTATCCGGTTTAAACGGGTTTAAGCCGGTTCTATCTGGTTTAAACCGGTTTAAGCCGGTTCAATCCGGTTTTATCCGGTTTAAACCGGTTTAAGCCGGTTCTATCTGGTTTAAACCGGTTTAAGCCGGTTCAATCCGGTTTTATCCGGTTTAAACCGGTTTAAGCTGGTTCTCTCTGGTTTAAACTGGTTTAAGCCGGTTCATTCCGGTTTAATCCGGTTTAAACTGGTTTAAGCCGGTTCAATCCGGTTTTATCCGGTTTAAACCTGTTTAAACCGGTTCAATCCGGTTTTATCGGGTTCAATCCGGTTGAAACCGGTTCTATCCGGTTTAAACCGGTTTAAACTGGTTCAATCCGGTTTTATCCACTTTAAGCCTGTTCTATCTGGTTTAAACCGGTTTACGCCGGTTCATTCCGGTGTTATCTGGTTTAAACCTGTTCAAACCGTTTTTATCCAGTTTAAACCGGTTTAAACCGGTTTAATCCGGTTTTATCCAGTTTAAACCTGTTCTATCAGGTTCTATCTGGTTTAAGCCCGTTTAAACCGGTTCATTCCGGTTTTATCCGGTTTAAACCGGTTTAATCCGGTTTTATCTGGTTTAAACCGGTTCAATCCGCTTTTATCCGGTTTAAACCGGTTCAATCCGGTTTTATCCGGTTTAAACCCGTTCAATCAAGTTTTATCCGGTTTAAACCGGTTTAAACCGGTTCAATCCGGTTTTGTCTGGTTTAAACCGGTTTCAACCGGTTCAATCCGGTTTTATCCGGTTTAAACCGGTTCTATCTGGTTTTATCCGGTTTAAACAGGTTTAAACCGGTTCAAGCCGGTTTTATCCAGTTTAAACAGTTCAATCCGGTTTTATCGGGTTTAAACCGGTTCGATCTGTTTTTATCCGGTATAAACCGGTTTAAACGGGGTCAATCCAGTTTCAGTCGGTTTAAACCAGTTCAATCCGGTTTTATCGGGTTTAAACTGGTTCAATCCGGTTCTATCCAGTTTAAACTGGTTCTGTCCGGTTTCATCCAGTTTATACCGGTTTAAACCGGTTCAATCCAGTTTTAACCGGTTTAAACCGGTCTAAGCCGGTCCAATCCGGTTTAATCCAGTTTCAACCGGTTCAATTCGGTTTTATCCGCTTTAAACCGGTTCAATCCGTTTCTTTCCGGTTGAAACTGGTTTAAACCTGTTCAATCCAGTTTTATCCGGTTTAAACCGGTTCAATCCGGTTTTATCTGGTTTAGACCAGTTTAAAATAGTTCAATCCGGTTTTATCCGGTTTAATCCGGTTTAAACCGGTTCAGTCCGGTTTTATCCGGTTTAAACCGTTTTAAACCGGTTCAATCCGTTTTTATCCGGTTTAATCCGGTTTAAACCGGTTCAATCCGGTTTTATCCAGTTTAAACCGGTTTAAACCAGTTCAATCCGGTTTTATCCAGTTTAAACCGGTTCAATCCGTTTTTATCCGGTTTAAACCGGTTCATTCCAGTTTTATCCGGTTTCATCCGGTTTAAACCGGTTCAATCCGGTTTTATCCGGTTCAATCTGGTTTAATCCGGTTTTATCCGGTTTAAACCGGTTCAATCCGGTTTTTTCCAGTTTAAACCGGTTCTATCCGGTTCAATCTGGTTTAAACTGGTTTAAACTGGTTCAATCCGGTTTAAACCGGATTAAACCGCTTCAATCCGGTTTTATCTGGTTTAAACCGGTTTAAACCAGTTCAATCCGGTTTTATCCGGTTGAAACCGGTTCTATCCGGTTCAATCCGGTTTAAACCCGTTCAATCTGGTTTTATCCGGTTTAAACCAGTTCATTCCGGTTTTATCCAGTTTATACCGGTTTAAACCGGTTCAATCCAGTTCTCTCCGTTTTAAACCGGTTTAAAACGGTCCAATCCGGTTCTCTCCGGTTTAAACCAGTTTAAACCGGTTCAATCCGGTTTTAACCGGATTAAAACGGTTCAATCCGGTTTTATCTGGTTTAAACCATTAAAATCCGGTTTTATCCATTTTCAACCGGATTAAACTGGTTCAATCCGGTTTTATCCAGTTTAATCCGGTTCAATATGGTTTTATCCGGTTTAAACCGGTGGAAACCGGTTCAATCTGGTTTTATCCGGTTCAAAAGGCTTCTATCCGGTTTTATGCCCTTTAAACCAGTTTTAACCAGTTCAATCCGGTTTTATCCAGATTAAACCAGTTAAATCCGTTTTTATCCGGTTTTATCCGGTTTAAACCAGTTCAATCCGGTTTTATCGGGTTTAAACCGGTTCAATCCGGTTCTATCCAGTTTAAACTGGTTCTGTCCGGTTTTATCCGTTTTAAACCGGTTTAAACCGGTTCAATGCAGTTTTATCCGGTTTAAAACGGTTCTATGCGTTTTTATCTGGTTTAAAAAGGTTTAAACCGGTTCAATCCGGTTCTCTCCGGTTTAAACCGGTTTACATCTGTTCAATCTGATTCTCTCCAGTTTAAACCACTTTAAACCAGTTCAATCTGGTTTGATCCGGTTTAAACCGGTTCAATCCGGTTTTATCTGGTTTAAACCAGTTCAATCCGGTTTTATGCAGTTTCAACCGGTTCTATCCGGTTCAATCCGGTTTAAACCGGTTAAAACTGGTTCTATCTGGTTTTATCCGGTTTAAACCGGTTCAATCTGGTTTTATCCGGTTTAAACCTGTTTAAACCGGTTCAATCCGGTTTTATTCGCTTTAAACTGTTTCAATCCGGTTTTGCCCGGTTTAAACCGGTTGAAACCGGTTCAATCCGGTTTTATCAGGTTCAATCCGGTTTAAACCGGTCTAAGCCGGTTCAATCTGGTTTAATCCGGTTTAAACCGGTTCAGTCTGGTTTTACCTGGTATAAACCGGTTTAAACCGGTTCAATCGGGTTTTATCCGGTTTAAACAGGTTAAAACCGGTTAAAACCGGTTTTATCCTGATTTATCCGGTTTAAACCGGTTCAATCCGGTTTTATGCGGTTTAAACCGGTTTAAACCGGTTCAATCCAGTTTTATCCGGTTTAAACCGGTTCTATCCGGTTCTATCCGGTTGAAACCGGTTTAAACCGGTTCAATCCGGTTTTGTCCGGTTTAAACCGGGTCAATCCGGTTTTATCCGGTTTAAACCGGTTCAATCCGGTTTTATCAGGTTCAATCCGGTTGAAACCGGTTCTATTCGGTTTTATCCGGTTAAAACCGGTCTAAGCCGGTTCAATCTGGTTTAATCCGGTTTAAACCGGTTCAGTCTGGTTTTACCCGGTATAAACCGGTTTAAACCGGTTCAATCGGGTTTTATCCGGTTTAAACAGGTTAAAACCGGTTAAAACCGGTTTTATCCTGATTTATCCGGTTTAAACCGGTTCAATCCGGTTTTATGCGGTTTAAACCAGTTTAAACCGGTTCAATCCGGTTTTATCCGGTTTAAACCGGTTCTATCCGGTTCTATCCGGTTGAAACCAGTTTAAACCGGTTCAATCCGGTTTTGTCCGGTTTAAACCGGGTCAATCCGGTTTTAACCGGTTGAAACCGGTTCAATCCGGTTTTATCCGGTTCAATCCGGTTTTATCCGGTTTAAACCGGTTTAAACTGGTTCAATCCGGTTTAAACCGGATTAAACCGCTTCAATCCGGTTTTATCTGGTTTAAACCGGTTCAATCCGTTTTTATCCAGTTTAAACCAGTTCTATCCGGTTTAAACCGGTTTAAAATGGTTCAATCCGGTTTAAACCGGATTAAACCGCTTCAATCCGGTTTTATCTGGTTTAAACCGGTTTAAACCAGTTCAATCCGGTTTTATCCGGTTGAAACCGGTTCTATCCGGTTCACTGCGGTTTAAACCGGTTTCAACCGGTTCTATCCGGTTTTATCCGTTTTAAACCCGTTCAATCTGGTTTTATCCGGTTTAAACCAGTTCATTCCGGTTTTATCCAGTTTATACCAGTTTAAACCGGTTCAATCCGGTTTTATCCGGTTTAAACCGGTCTAAGCCGGTTCAATCGGGTTTAATCCGTTTTAAACCGGTTCAATCCGGTTTTATCGGGTTCAATCCGGTTTAAACTGGTTCAATCCGGTTTTATCCGGTTTAAACCGGTTTAAAACGGTTCAATCCGGTTTTATCCGGTTTAAGCCTGTTCTATCTGGTTTAAACCGGTTTAAGCCGGTACATTCCGGTTTTATCTGGCTTAAACCGGTTCAAACCGGTTTTATCCAGTTTAAACCGGTTTAAACCAGTTCAATCCGGTTTTATCCAGTTTAAACCGGTTCTATCCGGTTCTATCTGGTTTAAGCCGGTTTAAAACGGTTCATTCCGGTTTTACCCGGTTTAAACCGGTTCTATCCGGTTCTATCTGGTTTAAGCCGGTTCTATCCGGTTTTATCTGGTTTAAGCCGGTTTAAACCGGTTCATTCCGGTTTTACCCGGTTTAAACCGGTTCTATCCGGTTCTATCTGGTTTAAGCCGGTTTAAACCGGTTCATTCCGGTTTTACCCGGTTCCAACCGGTTCTATCCGGTTTAAACCGGTTTAAACCAGTTCATTCCGGTTTCATCCAGTTTATACCGGTTTAAACCGGTTCAATCCATATTTAACCGGTTTAAACCGGTCTAAGCCGGTCCAATCCGGTTTAATCCAGTTTCAACCGGTTCAATTCGGTTTTATCCGCTTTAAACCGGTTCAATCGGTTCTTTCCGGTTGAAACTGGTTTAAACCTGTTCAATCCAGTTTTATCCGGTTTAAACCGGTTCAATCCGGTTTTATCTGGTTTAGACCAGTTTAAAATAGTTCAATCCGGTTTTATCCGGTTTAATCCGGTTTAAACCGGTTCAGTCCGGTTTTATCCGGTTTAAACCGTTTTAAACCGGTTCAATCCGTTTTTATCCGGTTTAATCCGGTTTAAACCGGTTCAATCCGGTTTTATCCAGTTTAAACCGGTTCAATCCGTTTTTATCCGGTTTAAACCGGTTCATTCCGGTTTTATCCGGTTTAAACCGGTTTAAGCTGTTTCAATCCGGTTTTATCCGGTTCAATCTGGTTTAATCCGGTTTAAACCGGTTCAATCCGGTTTTATCCAGTTTAAACCGGCTCTATCCGGTTCAATCTGGTTTAAACTGGTTTAAACTGGTTCAATCCGGTTTAAACCGGATTAAACCGCTTCAATCCGGTTTTATCTGGTTTAAACCGGTTTAAACAAGTTCAATCCGGTTTTATCCGGTTGAAACCGGTTCTATCCGGTTCAATCCGGTTTAAACCCTTTCAATCTGGTTTTATCCGGTTTAAACCAGTTAATTCCGGTTTTATCCAGTTTATACCGGTTTAAACCGGTTCAATCCGGTTTTATCCGGTTTCAACCGGTCTAAGCTGGTTCAATCGGGTTTAATCCGTTTTAAACCGGTTCAATCCGGTTTTATCGGGTTCAATCCGGTTTAAACTGGTTCAATCCGGTTTTATCCGGTTTAAACCGGTTCAATCCGGTTTTATCCGGTTTAAGCCTGTTCTATCTGGTTTAAACCGGTTTAAGCCGGTTCATTCCGGTTTTATCTGGTTTAAACCGGTTCAAACCGGTTTTATCCAGTTTAAACCGGTTTAAACCGGTTCAATCCGGTTTTACCCGGTTTAAACCGGTTCTATCCGGTTCTATCTGGTTTAAGCCGGTTCTATCCGGTTTTATCTGGTTTAAGCCGGTTTAAACCGGTTCATTCCGGTTTTACCCGGTTTAAACCAGTTCTATCCGGTTCTATATGGTTTAAGCCGGTTTAAACCGGTTCATTCCGGTTTTACCCGGTTCCAACCGGTTCTATCCGGTTTAAACCGGTTTAAACCAGTTCATTCCGGTTTCATCCAGTTTATACCGGTTTAAACCGGTTCAATCCAGTTTTAACCGGTTTAAACCGGTCTAAGCCGGTCCAATCCGGTTTAATCCAGTTTCAACCGGTTCAATTCGGTTTTATCCGCTTTAAAACGGTTCAATCCGGTTCTTTCCGGTGGAAACTGGTTTAAACCTGTTCAATCCGTTTTTATCCGGTTTAAAACGGTTCATTCCGGTTTTATCCGGTTTAAACCGGTTTAAGCTGTTTCAATCCGGTTTTATCCGGTTTAAACCGGTTTAAGCCGGTTCAATCTGGTTTTATCCGGTTTAAACCGGTTCTATCCGGTTTAAAGCAGTTAGCCTGGTTCAACTGGTTTTATCCGGTTTAAACCGGTCTTATCCGGTTTAAACCGTTTTAAGCTGGTTCATTCCGGGTTTATCATGTTTAAACCGGTTTAAACCGGTTAAATCCGTTTTTATCCGGTTTTATCAGGTTTAAACCGTTTCAAACCGGTTTTATTCGTTTTAAACCGGTTTAATACGGTTCAATCCGGTTTTATCCGGTTTAAACCGGTTTAAGCCGGTTCTATCTGGTTTAAAACGGTTTAAGCCGGTTCATTCCGGTTTTATCCGGTTTAAACGGGTTTAAGCCGGTTCTATCTGGTTTAAACCGGTTTAAGCCGGTTCAATCCGGTTTTATCCGGTTTAAACCGGTTTAAGCCGGTTCTATCTGGTTTAAACCGGTTTAAGCCGGTTCAATCCGGTTTTATCCGGTTTAAACCGGTTTAAGCTGGTTCTCTCTGGTTTAAACTGGTTTAAGCCGGTTCATTCCGGTTTTATCCGGTTTAAACTGGTTTAAGCCGGTTCAATCCGGTTTTATCCGGTTTAAACGGGTTTGAGCCGGATCATACCGGTTTTACCCAGTTTAAACGGGTTTAAGCCCGTTCTATCTGGTTTAAACCGGTTTAAGCCGGTTCAATCCGGTTTTATCCCGTTGAAACCGGTTTAAGCCGGTTCTCTCTGGTTTAAACTGGTTTAAGCCGGTTCATTCCGGTTTTATCCGGTTTTAACCGGTTTAAACCGGTTCAATCCGGTTTTATCGGGTTCAATCTGGTTGAAACCGGTTCTATCCGGTTTAAACCGGTTTTAACTGGTTCAATCCGGTTTTATCCACTTTAAGCCTGTTCTATCTGGTTTAAACCGGTTTACGCCGGTTCATTCCGGTTTTATCTGGTTTAAACCTGTTCAAACCGTTTTTATCCAGTTGAAACCGGTTTAAACCGGTTTAATCCGGTTTTATCCAGTTTAAACCGGTTCTATCAGGTTCTATCTGGTTTAAGCCCGTTTAAACCGGTTCATTCCGGTTTTATCCAGTTTAAACCGGTTTAATCCGGTTTTATCTGGTTTAAACCGGTTCAATCCGCTTTTATCCGGTTTAAACCGGTTCAATCCGGTTTTATCCGGTTTAAACCCGTTCAATCAAGTTTTATCCGGTTTAAACCGGTTTAAACCAGTTCAATCCGGTTTTGTCTGGTTTAAACCGGTTTGAACTGGTTCAATCCGGTTTTATCCGGTTTAAACCGGTTCTATCTGGTTTTATCCGGTTTAAACAGGTTTAAACCGGTTCAAGCCGGTTTTATCCAGTTTAAACAGTTCAATCCGGTTTTATCGGGTTTAAACCGGTTCGATCTGTTTTTATCTGGTATAAACCGGTTTAAACGGGGTCAATCCAGTTTCAGTCGGTTTAAACCAGTTCAATCCGGTTTTATCGGGTTGAAACTGGTTCAATCAGGATTTATCCGGTTTAATCCGGTTCTATCTGGTTTTATCCGATTTAAACAGGTTTAAACCAGTTCAATGCGGTTCTATCCGGTTTAAACCGGTTCTATCTGGTTTTATCCGGATTAAACCGGTTCTATCCGGTTTTATCCGGATTAAACCAGTTCAATCCGGTTTTATCCGGTTTAAACCAGTTAAATCCGTTTTTGTCCGGTTTAAACCGGTTTATACCAGTTCAATCCGGTTTTATATCGTTTAAACCGGTTCCATCCGGTTTTATCCAGTTTATACCATTTCAATCCGGTTTTATCCGCTTTAAACCGGTTCAATCAGGTTCTATCCAGTTTAAACTGGTTCTAACCGGTTTTATCTGGTTTAAACCGGTTTAAACCGGTTCAATCCAGTTCTCTCCGTTTTAAACCGGTTTAAAACGGTCCAATCCGGTTCTCTCCGGTTTAAACCAGTTTAAACCGGTTCAATCCGGTTTTAACCGGATTAAAACGGTTCAATCCGGTTTTATCTGGTTTAAACCATTAAAATCCGGTTTTATCCATTTTCAACCGGATTAAACTGGTTCAATCCGGTTTTATCCAGTTTAATCCGGTTCAATATGGTTTTATCCGGTTTAAACCGGTGGAAACCGGTTCAATCTGGTTTTATCCGGTTCAAAAGGCTTCTATCCGGTTTTATGCCCTTTAAACCAGTTTTAACCAGTTCAATCCGGTTTTATCCAGATTAAACCAGTTAAATCCGTTTTTATCCGGTTTTATCCGGTTTAAACCAGTTCAATCCGGTTTTATCGGGTTTAAACCGGTTCAATCCGGTTCTATCCAGTTTAAACTGGTTCTGTCCGGTTTTATCCGTTTTAAACCGGTTTAAACCGGTTCAATGCAGTTTTATCCGGTTTAAAACGGTTCTATGCGTTTTTATCTGGTTTAAAAAGGTTTAAACCGGTTCAATCCGGTTCTCTCCGGTTTAAACCGGTTTACATCTCTTCAATCTGATTCTCTCCAGTTTAAACCACTTTAAACCAGTTCAATCCGGTTTGATCCGGTTTAAACCGGTTCAATCCGGTTTTATCTGGTTTAAACCAGTTCAATCCGGTTTTATGCAGTTTCAACCGGTTCTATCCGGTTCAATCCGGTTTAAACCGGTTAAAACCGGTTCTATCTGGTTTTATCCGGTTTAAACCGGTTCAATCTGGTTTTATCCGGTTTAAACCTGTTTAAACCGGTTCAATCCGGTTTTATTCGCTTTAAACTGTTTCAATCCGGTTTTGCCCGGTTTAAACCGGTTTAAACCGGTTCAATCCGGTTTTATCAGGTTCAATCCGGTTTAAACCGGTCTAAGCCGGTTCAATCTGGTTTAATCCGGTTTAAACCGGTTCATTCTGGTTTTACCCGGTATAAACCGGTTTAAACCGGTTCAATCGGGTTTTATCCGGTTTAATCAGGTTAAAACCGGTTAAAACCGGTTTTATCCTGATTTATCCGGTTTAAACCGGTTCAATCCGGTTTTATGCGGTTTAAACCGGTTTAAACCGGTTCAATCCAGTTTTATCCGGTTTAAACCGGTTCTATCCGGTTCTATCCGGTTGAAACCGGTTTAAACCGGTTCAATCCGGTTTTGTCCGGTTTAAACCGGGTCAATCCGGTTTTATCCGGTTGAAACCGGTTCAATCCGGTTTTATCCGGTTCAATCCGGTTTTATCCGGTTTAAACCGGTTCAATCCAGTTTTATCCAGTTTAAACCGGTTCTATCCGGTTTAAACTGGTTTAAACTGGTTCAATCCGGTTTAAACCGGATTAAACCGCTTCAATCCGGTTTTATCTGTTTTAAACCGGTTTAAACCAGTTCAATCCGGTTTTATCCGGTTGAAACCGGTTCTATCCGGTTCAATCCGGTTTAAACCGGTTTCAACCGGTTCTATCCGGTTTTATCCGTTTTGAACCCGTTCAATCTGGTTTTATCCGGTTTAAACCAGTTCATTCCGGTTTTATCCAGTTTATACCGGTTTAAACCGGTTCAATCCAGTTTTATCCGGTTTAAACCGGTCTAAGCCGGTTCAATCGTGTTTAATCCGTTTTAAACCGGTTCAATCCGGTTTTATCGGGTTCAATCCGGTTTAAACTGGTTCAATCCGGTTTTATCCGGTTTAAACCGGTTTAAACCGGTTCAATCCGGTTTTATCCGGTTTAAGCCTGTTCTATCTGGTTTAAACCGGTTTAAGCCGGTACATTCCGGTTTTATCTGGCTTAAACCGGTTCAAACCGGTTTTATCCAGTTTAAACCGGTTTAAACCGGTTCAATCCGGTTTTATCCAGTTTAAACCGGTTCTATCTGGTTCTATCTGGTTTAAGCCGGTTTAAACCGGTTCATTCCGGTTTTACCCGGTTTAAACCGGTTCTATCCGGTTCTATCTGGTTTAAGCCGGTTCTATCCGGTTTTATCTGGTTTAAGCCGGTTTAAACCGGTTCATTCCGGTTTTACCCGGTTTAAACCGGTTCTATCCGGTTCTATTTGGTTTAAGCCGGTTTAAACCGGATCATTCCGGTTTTACCCGGTTCCAACCGGTTCTATCCGGTTTAAACCAGTTTAAACCAGTTCATTCCGGTTTCATCCAGTTTATACCAGTTTAAACCGGTTCAATCCAGTTTTAACCGGTTTAAACCGGTCTAAGCCGGTCCAATCCGGTTTAATCCAGTTTCAACCGGTTCAATTCGGTTTTATCCGCTTTAAACCGGTTCAATCCGGTTCTTTCCGGTTGAAACTGGTTTAAACCTGTTCAATCCAGTTTTATCCGGTTTAAACCGGTTCAATCCGGTTTTATCTGGTTTAGACCAGTTTAAAATAGTTCAATCCGGTTTTATCCGGTTTAATCCGGTTTAAACCGGTTCAGTCCGGTTTTATCCGGTTTAAACCGTTTTAAACCGGTTCAATCCGTTTTTATCCGGTTTAAACCGGTTCAATCCGGTTTTATCCAGTTTAAACCGGTTTAAACCAGTTCAATCCGGTTTTATCCAGTTTAAACCGGTTCAATCCGTTTTTATCCGGTTTAAACCGGTTCATTCCGGTTTTATCCGGTTTAAACCGGTTTAAGCTGTTTCAATCCGGTTTTATCCAGTTCAATCTGGTTTATTCCGGTTTAAACCGGTTCAATCCGGTTTTATCCAGTTTAAACCGGTTCTATCCGGTTCAATCTGGTTTAAACTGGTTTAAACTGGTTCAATCCGGTTTAAACCGGATTAAACCGCTTCAATCCGGTTTTATCTGGTTTAAACCGGTTTAAACCAGTTCAATCCGGTTTTATCCGGTTGAAACCGGTTCTATCCGGTTCAATCCGGTTTAAACCCTTTCAATCTGGTTTTATCCGGTTTAAACCAGTTCATTCCGGTTTTATCCAGTTTATACCGGTTTAAACCGGTTCAATCCGGTTTCAACCGGTCTAAGCCGGTTCAATCGGGTTTAATCCGTTTTAAACCGGTTCAATCCGGTTTTATCGGGTTCAATCCGGTTTAAACTGGTTCAATCCGGTTTTATCCGGTTTAAACCGGTTCAATCCGGTTTTATCCGGTTTAAGCCTGTTCTATCTGGTTTAAACCGGTTTAAGCCGGTTCATTCCGGTTTTATCTGGTTTAAACCGGTTCAAACCGGTTTTATCCAGTTTAAACCGGTTTAAACCGGTTCAATCCGGTTTTATCCAGTTTAAACCGGTTCTATCCGGTTCTATCTGGTTTAAGCCGGTTTAAACCGGTTCATTCCGCTTTTACCCGGTTTAAACCGGTTCTATCCGGTTCTATCTGGTTTAAGCCGGTTTAAACCGGTTCATTCCGGTTTTACCCGGTTCCAACCGGTTCTATCCGGTTTAAACCGGTTTAAACCAGTTCATTCCGGTTTCATCCAGTTTATACCGGTTTAAACCGGTTCAATCCAGTTTTAACCGGTCTAAGCCGGTCCAATCCGGTTTAATCCAGTTTCAACCGGTTCAATTCGGTTTTATCCGCTTTAAACCGGTTCAATCCGTTTCTTTCCGGTTGAAGCTGGTTTAAACCTGTTCAATCCAGTTTTATCCAGTTTAAACCGGTTCAATCCGGTTTTATCTGGTTTAGACCAGTTTAAAATAGTTCAATCCGGTTTTATCCGGTTTAAACCGGTTCAGTCCGGTTTTATCCGGTTTTAACCGTTTTAAACCGGTTCAATCCGTTTTTATCCGGTTTAATCCGGTTTAAACCGGTTCAATCCGGTTTTATCCAGTTTAAACCGGTTTAAACCAGTTCAATCCGGTTTTATCCAGTTTAAACCGGTTCAATCCATTTTTATCCGGTTTAAACCGGTTCATTCCGGTTTTATCTGGTTTAAACCGGTTTAAGCTGTTTCAATCCGGTTTTATCCGGTTTAAACCGGTTTAAGCCGGTTCAATCTGGTTTTATCCGGTTTAAACCGGTTCTATCCGGTTTAAACCAGTTAGCCCGGTTCAATCTGGTTTTATCCGGTTTAAACCGGTTTAAACCAGTTCAATCCGGTTTTATCCGGTTTAAACCGGTTCATTCCGGTTTTATCCGGTTTTAACCGGTTTAAGCTGTTTCAATCCGGTTTTATCCAGTTTAAACCGGTTTAAGCCGGTTCAATCTGGTTTTATCCGGTTTAAACCGGTTCTATCCGGTTTAAACCAGTTAGCCTGGTTCAATCTGGTTTTATCCGGTTTAAACCGGTCTTATCCGGTTTAAACCGTTTTAAGCTGGTTCATTCCGGGTTTATCAGGTTTAAACCGGTTTAAACCGGTTAAATCCGTTTTTATCCGGTTTTATCAGGTTTAAACCGTTTCAAACCGGTTTTATTCGTTTTAAACCGGTTTAATACGGTTCAATCCGGTTTTATCCGGTTTAAACCGGTTTAAGCCGGTTCTATCTGGTTTAAAACGGTTTAAGCCGGTTCATTCCGGTTTTATCCGGTTTAAACGGTTTACGCCGGTTCTATCGGGTTTAAACCGGTTTAAGCCGGTTCAATCCGGTTTTATCCGGTTTAAACCGGTTTAAGCCGGTTCTATCTGGTTTAAACCGGTTTAAGCCGGTTCAATCTGGTTTTATCCGGTTTAAACCGGTTTAAGCCGGTTCTCTCTGGTTTAAACTGGTTTAAGCCGGTTCATTCCGGTTTTATCCGGTTTAAACTGGTTTAAGCCGGTTCAATCCGGTTTTATCCGGTTTAAACTGGTTTAAGCCGGATCATACCGGTTTTATCCGGTTTAAACGGGTTTAAGCCGGTTCAATCCGGTTTTATCCCGTTGAAACCGGTTTAAGCCGGTTCTCTCTGGTTTAAACTGGTTTAAGCCGGTTCATTCCGGTTTTATCCGGTTTAATCCGGTTTAAACCGGTTCAATCCGGTTTTATCCGGTTTAAACCTGTTTAAACCGGTTCAATCCGGTTTTATCGGGTTCAATCCGGTTGAAACCGGTTCTATCCATTTTAAACCGGTTTAAACTGGTTCAATCCGGTTTTATCCACTTTAAGCCTGTTCTATCTGGTTTAAACCGGTTTACGCCGGTTCATTCCGGTGTTATCTGGTTTAAACCTGTTCAAACCGTTTTTATCCAGTTTAAACCGGTTTAAACCGGTTTAATCCGGTTTTATCCAGTTTAAACCTGTTCTATCAGGTTCTATCTGGTTTAAGCCCGTTTAAACCGGTTCATTCCGGTTTTATCCGGTTTAAACCGGTTTAATCCGGTTTTATCTGGTTTAAACCGGTTCAATCCGCTTTTATCCGGTTTAAACCGGTTCAATCCGGTTTTATCCGGTTTAAACCCGTTCAATCAAGTTTTATCCGGTTTAAACCGGTTTAAACCGGTTCAATCCGGTTTTGTCTGGTTTAAACCGGTTTCAACCGGTTCAATCCGGTTTTATCCGGTTTAAACCGGTTCTATCTGGTTTTATCCGGTTTAAACAGGTTTAAACCGGTTCAAGCCGGTTTTATCCAGTTTAAACAGTTCAATCCGGTTTTATCGGGTTTAAACCGGTTCGATCTGTTTTTATCCGGTATAAACCGGTTTAAACGGGGTCAATCCAGTTTCAGTCGGTTTAAACCAGTTCAATCCGGTTTTATCGGGTTGAAACTGGTTCAATCAGGATTTATCCGGTTTAATCCGGTTCTATCTGGTTTTATCCGATTTAAACAGGTTTAAACCAGTTCAATGCGGTTCTATCCGGTTTAAACCGGTTCTATCTGGTTTTATCCGGATTAAACCGGTTCTATCCGGTTTTATCCGGATTAAACCAGTTCAATCCGGTTTTATCCGGTTTAAACCAGTTAAATCCGTTTTTGTCCGGTTTAAACCGGTTTATACCAGTTCAATCCGGTTTTATATCGTTTAAACCGGTTCCATCCGGTTTTATCCAGTTTATACCATTTCAATCCGGTTTTATCCGCTTTAAACCGGTTCAATCAGGTTCTATCCAGTTTAAACTGGTTCTAACCGGTTTTGTCTGGTTTAAACCGGTTTAAACCGGTTCAATCCAGTTCTCTCCGTTTTAAACCGGTTTAAAATGGTCCAATCCGGTTCTCTCCGGTTTAAACCAGTTTAAACCGGTTCAATCCGGTTTTAACCGGATTAAAACGGTTCAATCCGGTTTTATCTGGTTTAAACCATTAAAATCCGGTTTTATCCATTTTCAACCGGATTAAACTGGTTCAATCCGGTTTTATCCAGTTTAATCCGGTTCAATATGGTTTTATCCGGTTTAAACCGGTGGAAACCGGTTCAATCTGGTTTTATCCGGTTCAAACGGGTTCTATCCGGTTTTATGCCCTTTAAACCAGTTTTAACCAGTTCAATCCGGTTTTATCCAGATTAAACCAGTTAAATCCGTTTTTATCCGGTTTTATCCGGTTTAAACCGGTTCAATCCGGTTTTATCGGGTTTAAACTGGTTCAATCCGGTTCTATCCAGTTTAAACTGGTTCTGTCCGGTTTCATCCAGTTTATACCGGTTTAAACCGGTTCAATCCAGTTTTAACCGGTTTAAACCGGTCTAAGCCGGTCCAATCCGGTTTAATCCAGTTTCAACCGGTTCAATTCGGTTTTATCCGCTTTAAACCGGTTCAATCCGTTTCTTTCCGGTTGAAACTGGTTTAAACCTGTTCAATCCAGTTTTATCCGGTTTAAACCGGTTCAATCCGGTTTTATCTGGTTTAGACCAGTTTAAAATAGTTCAATCCGGTTTTATCCGGTTTAATCCGGTTTAAACCGGTTCAGTCCGGTTTTATCCGGTTTAAACCGTTTTAAACCGGTTCAATCCGTTTTTATCCGGTTTAATCCGGTTTAAACCGGTTCAATCCGGTTTTATCCAGTTTAAACCGGTTTAAACCAGTTCAATCCGGTTTTATCCAGTTTAAACCGGTTCAATCCGTTTTTATCCGGTTTAAACCGGTTCATTCCAGTTTTATCCGGTTTTATCCGGTTTAAACCGGTTCAATCCGGTTTTATCCGGTTCAATCTGGTTTAATCCGGTTTTATCCGGTTTAAACCGGTTCAATCCGGTTTTTTCCAGTTTAAACCGGTTCTATCCGGTTCAATCTGGTTTAAACTGGTTTAAACTGGTTCAATCCGGTTTAAACCGGATTAAACCGCTTCAATCCGGTTTTATCTGGTTTAAACCGGTTTAAACCAGTTCAATCCGGTTTTATCCGGTTGAAACCGGTTCTATCCGGTTCAATCCGGTTTAAACCCGTTCAATCTGGTTTTATCCGGTTTAAACCAGTTCATTCCGGTTTTATCCAGTTTATACCGGTTTAAACCGGTTCAATCCAGTTCTCTCCGTTTTAAACCGGTTTAAAACGGTCCAATCCGGTTCTCTCCGGTTTAAACCAGTTTAAACCGGTTCAATCCGGTTTTAACCGGATTAAAACGGTTCAATCCGGTTTTATCTGGTTTAAACCATTAAAATCCGGTTTTATCCATTTTCAACCGGATTAAACTGGTTCAATCCGGTTTTATCCAGTTTAATCCGGTTCAATATGGTTTTATCTGGTTTAAACCGGTGGAAACCGGTTCAATCTGGTTTTATCCGGTTCAAAAGGCTTCTATCCGGTTTTATGCCCTTTAAACCAGTTTTAACCAGTTCAATCCGGTTTTATCCAGATTAAACCAGTTAAATCCGTTTTTATCCGGTTTTATCCGGTTTAAACCAGTTCAATCCGGTTTTATCGGGTTTAAACTGGTTCAATCCGGTTCTATCCAGTTTAAACTGGTTCTGTCCGGTTTTATCCGTTTTAAACCGGTTTAAACCGGTTCAATGCAGTTTTATCCGGTTTAAAACGGTTCTATGCGTTTTTATCTGGTTTAAAAAGGTTTAAACCGGTTCAATCCGGTTCTCTCCGGTTTAAACCGGTTTACATCTGTTCAATCTGATTCTCTCCAGTTTAAACCACTTTAAACCAGTTCAATCTGGTTTGATCCGGTTTAAACCGGTTCAATCCGGTTTTATCTGGTTTAAACCAGTTCAATCCGGTTTTATGCAGTTTCAACCGGTTCTATCCGGTTCAATCCGGTTTAAACCGGTTAAAACCGGTTCTATCTGGTTTTATCCGGTTTAAACCGGTTCAATCCGGTTTTATTCGCTTTAAACTGTTTCAATCCGGTTTTGCCCGGTTTAAACCGGTTGAAACCGGTTCAATCCGGTTTTATCAGGTTCAATCCGGTTTAAACCGGTCCAAGCCGGTTCAATCTGGTTTAATCCGGTTTAAACCGGTTCAGTCTGGTTTTACCCGGTATAAACAGGTTTAAACCGGTTCAATCGGGTTTTATCCGGTTTAAACAGGTTAAAACCGGTTAAAACCGGTTTTATCCTGATTTATCCGGTTTAAACCGGTTCAATCCGGTTTTATGCGGTTTAAACCGGTTTAAACCGGTTCAATCCAGTTTTATCCGGTTTAAACCGGTTCTATCCGGTTCTATCCGGTTGAAACCGGTTTAAACCGGTTCAATCCGGTTTTGTCCGGTTTAAACCGGGTCAATCCGGTTTTATCCGGTTTAAACCGGTTCAATCCGGTTTTATCAGGTTCAATCCGGTTGAAACCGGTTCTATTCGGTTTTATCCGGTTAAAACCGGTCTAAGCCGGTTCAATCTGGTTTAATCCGGTTTAAACCGGTTCAGTCTGGTTTTACCCGGTATAAACCGGTTTAAACCGGTTCAATCGGGTTTTATCCGGTTTAAACAGGTTAAAACCGGTTAAAACCGGTTTTATCCTGATTTATCCGGTTTAAACCGGTTCAATCCGGTTTTATGCGGTTTAAACCAGTTTAAACCGGTTCAATCCGGTTTTATCCGGTTTAAACCGGTTCTATCCGGTTCTATCCGGTTGAAACCAGTTTAAACCGGTTCAATTCGGTTTTGTCCGGTTTAAACCGGGTCAATCCGGTTTTAACCGGTTGAAACCGGTTCAATCCGGTTTTATCCGGTTCAATCCGGTTTTATCCGGTTTAAACCGGTTTAAACTGGTTCAATCCGGTTTAAACCGGATTAAACCGCTTCAATCCGGTTTTATCTGGTTTAAACCGGTTCAATCCGTTTTTATCCAGTTTAAACCAGTTCTATCCGGTTTAAACCGGTTTAAAATGGTTCAATCCGGTTTAAACCGGATTAAACCGCTTCAATCCGGTTTTATCTGGTTTAAACCGGTTTAAACCAGTTCAATCCGGTTTTATCCGGTTGAAACCGGTTCTATCCGGTTCAATGCGGTTTAAACCGGTTTCAACCGGTTCTATCCGGTTTTATCCGTTTTAAACCCGTTCAATCTGGTTTTATCCGGTTTAAAACAGTTCATTCCGGTTTTATCCAGTTTATACCAGTTTAAACCGGTTCAATCCGGTTTTATCCGGTTTAAACCGGTCTAAGCCGGTTCAATCGGGTTTAATCCGTTTTAAACCGGTTCAATCCGGTTTTATCGGGTTCAATCCGGTTTAAACTGGTTCAATCCGGTTTTATCCGGTTTAAACCGGTTTAAAACGGTTCAATCCGGTTTTATCCGGTTTAAGCCTGTTCTATCTGGTTTAAACCGGTTTAAGCCGGTACATTCCGGTTTTATCTGGCTTAAACCGGTTCAAACCGGTTTTATCCAGTTTAAACCGGTTTAAACCAGTTCAATCCGGTTTTATCCAGTTTAAACCGGTTCTATCCGGTTCTATCTGGTTTAAGCCGGTTTAAACCGGTTCATTCCGGTTTTACCCGGTTTAAACCGGTTCTATCCGGTTCTATCTGGTTTAAGCCGGTTCTATCCGGTTTTATCTGGTTTAAGCCGGTTTAAACCGGTTCATTCCGGTTTTACCCGGTTTAAACCGGTTCTATCCGGTTCTATCTGGTTTAAGCCGGTTTAAACCGGTTCATTCCGGTTTTACCCGGTTCCAACCGGTTCTATCCGGTTTAAACCGGTTTAAACCAGTTCATTCCGGTTTCATCCAGTTTATACCGGTTTAAACCGGTTCAATCCATATTTAACCGGTTTAAACCGGTCTAAGCCGGTCCAATCCGGTTTAATCCAGTTTCAACCGGTTCAATTCGGTTTTATCCGCTTTAAACCGGTTCAATCGGTTCTTTCCGGTTGAAACTGGTTTAAACCTGTTCAATCCAGTTTTATCCGGTTTAAACCGGTTCAATCCGGTTTTATCTGGTTTAGACCAGTTTAAAATAGTTCAATCCGGTTTTATCCGGTTTAATCCGGTTTAGACCGGTTCAGTCCGGTTTTATCCGGTTTAAACCGTTTTAAACCGGTTCAATCCGTTTTTATCCGGTTTAATCCGGTTTAAACCGGTTCAATCCGGTTTTATCCAGTTTAAACCGGTTCAATCCGTTTTTATCCGGTTTAAACCGGTTCATTCCGGTTTTATCCGGTTTAAACCGGTTTAAGCTGTTTCAATCCGGTTTTATCCGGTTCAATCTGGTTTAATCCGGTTTAAACCGGTTCAATCCGGTTTTATCCAGTTTAAACCGGTTCTATCCGGTTCAATCTGGTTTAAACTGGTTTAAACTGGTTCAATCCGGTTTAAACCGGATTAAACCGCTTCAATCCGGTTTTATCTGGTTTAAACCGGTTTAAACCAGTTCAATCCGGTTTTATCCGGTTGAAACCGGTTCTATCCGGTTCAATCCGGTTTAAACCCTTTCAATCTGGTTTTATCCGGTTTAAACCAGTTAATTCCGGTTTTATCCAGTTTATACCGGTTTAAACCGGTTCAATCCGGTTTTATCCGGTTTCAACCGGTCTAAGCTGGTTCAATCGGGTTTAATCCGTTTTAAACCGGTTCAATCCGGTTTTATCGGGTTCAATCCGGTTTAAACTGGTTCAATCCGGTTTTATCCGGTTTAAACCGGTTCAATCCGGTTTTATCCGGTTTAAGCCTGTTCTATCTGGTTTAAACCGGTTTAAGCCGGTTCATTCCGGTTTTATCTGGTTTAAACCGGTTCAAACCGGTTTTATCCAGTTTAAACCGGTTTAAACCGGTTCAATCCGGTTTTACCCGGTTTAAACCGGTTCTATCCGGTTCTATCTGGTTTAAGCCGGTTCTATCCGGTTTTATCTGGTTTAAGCCGGTTTAAACCGGTTCATTCCGGTTTTACCCGGTTTAAACCGGTTCTATCCGGTTCTATATGGTTTAAGCCGGTTTAAACCGGTTCATTCCGGTTTTACCCGGTTCCAACCGGTTCTATCCGGTTTAAACCGGTTTAAACCAGTTCATTCCGGTTTCATCCAGTTTATACCGGTTTAAACCGGTTCAATCCAGTTTTAACCGGTTTAAACCGGTCTAAGCCGGTCCAATCCGGTTTAATCCAGTTTCAACCGGTTCAATTCGGTTTTATCCGCTTTAAAACGGTTCAATCCGGTTCTTTCCGGTGGAAACTGGTTTAAACCTGTTCAATCCGTTTTTATCCGGTTTAAACCGGTTCATTCCGGTTTTATCCGGTTTAAACCGGTTTAAGCTGTTTCAATCCGGTTTTATCCGGTTTAAACCGGTTTAAGCCGGTTCAATCTGGTTTTATCCGGTTTAAACCGGTTCTATCCGGTTTAAAGCAGTTAGCCTGGTTCAACTGGTTTTATCCGGTTTAAACCGGTCTTATCCGGTTTAAACCGTTTTAAGCTGGTTCATTCCGGGTTTATCAGGTTTAAACCGGTTTAAACCGGTTAAATCCGTTTTTATCCGGTTTTATCAGGTTTAAACCGTTTCAAACCGGTTTTATTCGTTTTAAACCGGTTTAATACGGTTCAATCCGGTTTTATCCGGTTTAAACCGGTTTAAGCCGGTTCTATCTGGTTTAAAACGGTTTAAGCCGGTTCATTCCGGTTTTATCCGGTTTAAACGGGTTTAAGCCGGTTCTATCTGGTTTAAACCGGTTTAAGCCGGTTCAATCCGGTTTTATCCGGTTTAAACCGGTTTAAGCCGGTTCTATCTGGTTTAAACCGGTTTAAGCCGGTTCAATCCGGTTTTATCCGGTTTAAACCGGTTTAAGCTGGTTCTCTCTGGTTTAAACTGGTTTAAGCCGGTTCTATCTGGTTTAAAACGGTTTAAGCCGGTTCAATCCGGTTTTATCTGGTTTAAACCATTAAAATCCGGTTTTATCCATTTTCAACCGGATTAAACTGGTTCATTCCGGTTTTACCCGGTTTAAACCGGTTCTATCCGGTTCTATCTGGTTTAAGCCGGTTCTATCCGGTTTTATCTGGTTTAAGCCGGTTTAAACCGGTTCATTCCGGTTTTACCCGGTTTAAACCGGTTCTATCCGGTTCTATTTGGTTTAAGCCGGTTTAAACCGGATCATTCCGGTTTTACCCGGTTCCAACCGGTTCTATCCGGTTTAAACCAGTTTAAACCAGTTCATTCCGGTTTCATCCAGTTTATACCAGTTTAAACCGGTTCAATCCAGTTTTAACCGGTTTAAACCGGTCGAAGCCGGTCCAATCCGGTTTAATCCAGTTTCAACCGGTTCAATTCGGTTTTATCCGCTTTAAACCGGTTCAATCCGGTTCTTTCTGGTTGAAACTGGTTTAAACCTGTTCAATCCAGTTTTATCCGGTTTAAACCGGTTCAATCCGGTTTTATCTGGTTTAGACCAGTTTAAAATAGTTCAATCCGGTTTTATCCGGTTTAATCCGGTTTAAACCGGTTCAGTCCGGTTTTATCCGGTTTAAACCGTTTTAAACCGGTTCAATCCGTTTTTATCCGGTTTAAACCGGTTCAATCCGGTTTTATCCAGTTTAAACCGGTTTAAACCAGTTCAATCCGGTTTTATCCAGTTTAAACCGGTTCAATCCGTTTTTATCCGGTTTAAACCGGTTCATTCCAGTTTTATCCGGTTTAAACCGGTTTAAGCTGTTTCAATCCGGTTTTATCCAGTTCAATCTGGTTTAATCCGGTTTAAACCGGTTCAATCCGGTTTTATCCAGTTTAAACCGGTTCTATCCGGTTCAATCTGGTTTAAACTGGTTTAAACTGGTTCAATCCGGTTTAAACCGGATTAAACCGCTTCAATCCGGTTTTATCTGGTTTAAACCGGTTTAAACCAGTTCAATCCGGTTTTATCCGGTTGAAACCGGTTCTATCCGGTTCAATCCGGTTTAAACCCTTTCAATCTGGTTTTATCCGGTTTAAACCAGTTCATTCCGGTTTTATCCAGTTTATACCGGTTTAAACCGGTTCAATCCGGTTTCAACCGGTCTAAGCCGGTTCAATCGGGTTTAATCCGTTTTAAACCGGTTCAATCCGGTTATATCGGGTTCAATCCGGTTTAAACTGGTTCAATCCGGTTTTATCCGGTTTAAACCGGTTCAATCCGGTTTTATCCGGTTTAAGCCTGTTCTATCTGGTTTAAACCGGTTTAAGCCGGTTCATTCCGGTTTTATCTGGTTTAAACCGGTTCAAACCGGTTTTATCCAGTTTAAACCGGTTTAAACCGGTTCAATCCGGTTTTATCCAGTTTAAACCGGTTCTATCCGGTTCTATCTGGTTTAAGCCGGTTTAAACCGGTTCATTCCGCTTTTACCCGGTTTAAACCGGTTCTATCCGGTTCTATCTGGTTTAAGCCGGTTTAAACCGGTTCATTCCGGTTTTACCCGGTTCCAACCGGTTCTATCCGGTTTAAACCGGTTTAAACCAGTTCATTCCGGTTTCATCCAGTTTATACCGGTTTAAACCGGTTCAATCCAGTTTTAACCGGTCTAAGCCGGTCCAATCCGGTTTAATCCAGTTTCAACCGGTTCAATTCGGTTTTATCCGCTTTAAACCGGTTCAATCCGTTTCTTTCCGGTTGAAGCTGGTTTAAACCTGTTCAATCCAGTTTTATCCGGTTTAAACCGGTTCAATCCGGTTTTATCTGGTTTAGACCAGTTTAAAATAGTTCAATCCGGTTTTATCCGGTTTAAACCGGTTCAGTCCGGTTTTATCCGGTTTTAACCGTTTTAAACCGGTTCAATCCGTTTTTATCCGGTTTAATCCGGTTTAAACCGGTTCAATCCGGTTTTATCCAGTTTAAACCGGTTTAAACCAGTTCAATCCGGTTTTATCCAGTTTAAACCGGTTCAATCCATTTTTATCCGGTTTAAACCGGTTCATTCCGGTTTTATCTGGTTTAAACCGGTTTAAGCTGTTTCAATCCGGTTTTATCCGGTTTAAACCGGTTTAAGCCGGTTCAATCTGGTTTTATCCGGTTTAAACCGGTTCTATCCGGTTTAAACCAGTTAGCCCGGTTCAATCTGGTTTTATCCGGTTTAAACCGGTCTTATCCGGTTTAAACCGTTTTAAGCTGGTTCATTCCGGGTTTATCAGGTTTAAACCGGTTTAAACCGGTTAAATCCGTTTTTATCCGGTTTTATCAGGTTTAAACCGTTTCAAACCGGTTTTATTCGTTTTAAACCGGTTTAATACGGTTAAAACCGGTTTTATCCGGTTTAAACCGGTTTAAGCCGGTTCTATCTGGTTTAAAACGGTTTAAGCCGGTTCATTCCGGTTTTATCCGGTTTAAACGGGTTTAAGCCGGTTCTATCTGGTTTAAACCGGTTTAAGCCGGTTCAATCCGGTTTTATCCGGTTTAAACCGGTTTAAGCCGGTTCTATCTGGTTTAAACCGGTTTAAGCCGGTTCAATCCAGTTTTATCCGGTTTAAACCGGTTTAAGCCGGTTCTCTCTGGTTTAAACTGGTTTAAGCCGGTTCATTCCGGTTTTATCCGGTTTAAACGGGTTTAAGCCGGTTCTATCTGGTTTAAACCGGTTTAAGCCGGTTCAATCCGGTTTTATCCCGTTGAAACCGGTTTAAGCCGGTTCTCTCTGGTTTAAACTGGTTTAAGCCGGTTCATTCCGGTTTTATCCGGTTTAATCCGGTTTAAACCGGTTCAATCCGGTTTTATCCGGTTTAAACCGGTTTAAACCGGTTCAATCCGGTTTTATCGGGTTCAATCCGGTTGAAACCGGTTCTATCCGGTTTAAACTGGTTTAAAGTGGTTCAATCCGGTTTTATCCACTTTAAGCCTGTTCTATCTGGTTTAAACTGGTTTACGCCGGTTCATTCCGGTTTTATCTGGTTTAAACCTGTCCAAACCGTTTTTATCCAGTTTAAACCGGTTTAAACCGGTTTAATCCGGTTTTATCCAGTGTAAACCGGTTCTATCAGGTTCTATCTGGTTTAAGCCCGTTTAAACCGGTTCATTCCGGTTTTATCCGGTTTAAACCGGTTCAATCCGCTTTTATCCGGTTTAAACCGGTTCTATCCGGTTTTATCCGGTTTAAACCCGTTCAATCAAGTTTTATCCGGTTTAAACCGGTTTAAACCGGTTAAAACCGGTTCTATCTGGTTTTATCCGGTTTAAACCGGTTCAATCTGGTTTTATCCGGTTTAAACCTGTTCAATCCGGTTTTATCCGCTTTAAACTGTTTCAATCCGGTTTTATCCGGTTTAAACCGGTTTAAACCGGTTCAATCCGGTTTTATCAGGTTCAATCCGTTTTAAACCGGTTCTATTCGGTTTTATCCGGTTAAAACCGGTCTAAGCCGGTTCAATCCGGTTTAATCCGGTTTAAACCGGTTCAGTCTGGTTTTATCCGGTATAAACCGGTTTAAACCGGTTCAATCGGGTTTTATCCGGTTTAAACAGGTTTAAACCGGTTAAAACCGGTTTTATCCTGATTTATCCGGTTTAAACCGGTTCAATCCGGTTTTATGCGGTTTAAACCGGTTTAAACCGGTTCAATCCGGTTTTGTCCGGTTTAAACCGGGTCAATCCGGTTTTATCCGGTTTAAACGGGTTTAAGCCGGTTCTATCTGGTTTAAACCGGTTTAAGCCGGTTCAATCCGGTTTTATCCGGTTTAAACCGGTTTAAGCCGGTTCTATCTGGTTTAAACCGGTTTAAGCCGGTTCAATCCGGTTTTATCCGGTTTAAACCGGTTTAAGCTGGTTCTCTCTGGTTTAAACTGGTTTAAGCCGGTTCATTCCGGTTTTATCCGGTTTAAACTGGTTTAAGCCGGTTCAATCCGGTTTTATCCGGTTTAAACGGGTTTGAGCCGGATCATACCGGTTTTACCCAGTTTAAACGGGTTTAAGCCCGTTCTATCTGGTTTAAACCGGTTTAAGCCGGTTCAATCCGGTTTTATCCCGTTGAAACCGGTTTAAGCCGGTTCTCTCTGGTTTAAACTGGTTTAAGCCGGTTCATTCCGGTTTTATCCGGTTTTAACCGGTTTAAACCGGTTCAATCCGGTTTTATCGGGTTCAATCCGGTTGAAACCGGTTCTATCCGGTTTAAACCGGTTTTAACTGGTTCAATCCGGTTTTATCCACTTTAAGCCTGTTCTATCTGGTTTAAACCGGTTTACGCCGGTTCATTCCGGTTTTATCTGGTTTAAACCTGTTCAAACCGTTTTTATCCGGTTGAAACCGGTTTAAACCGGTTTAATCCGGTTTTATCCAGTTTTAACCGGTTCTATCAGGTTCTATCTGGTTTAAGCCCGTTTAAACCGGTTCATTCCGGTTTTATCCAGTTTAAACCGGTTTAATCCGGTTTTATCTGGTTTAAACCGGTTCAATCCGCTTTTATCCGGTTTAAACCGGTTCAATCCGGCTTTATCCGGTTTAAACCCGTTCAATCAAGTTTTATCCGGTTTAAACCGGTTTAAACCAGTTCAATCCGGTTTTGTCTGGTTTAAACCGGTTTGAACTGGTTCAATCCGGTTTTATCCGGTTTAAACCGGTTCTATCTGGTTTTATCCGGTTTAAACAGGTTTAAACCGGTTCAAGCCGGTTTTATCCAGTTTAAACAGTTCAATCCGGTTTTATCGGGTTTAAACCGGTTCGATCTGTTTTTATCTGGTATAAACCGGTTTAAACGGGGTCAATCCAGTTTCAGTCGGTTTAAACCAGTTCAATCCGGTTTTATCGGGTTGAAACTGGTTCAATCAGGATTTATCCGGTTTAATCCGGTTCTATCTGGTTTTATCCGATTTAAACAGGTTTAAACCAGTTCAATGCGGTTCTATCCGGTTTAAACCGGTTCTATCTGGTTTTATCCGGATTAAACCGGTTCTATCCGGTTTTATCCGGATTAAACCAGTTCAATCCGGTTTTATCCGGTTTAAACCAGTTAAATCCGTTTTTGTCCGGTTTAAACCGGTTTATACCAGTTCAATCCGGTTTTATATCGTTTAAACCGGTTCCATCCGGTTTTATCCAGTTTATACCATTTCAATCCGGTTTTATCCGCTTTAAACCGGTTCAATCAGGTTCTATCCAGTTTAAACTGGTTCTAACCGGTTTTATCTGGTTTAAACCGGTTTAAACCGGTTCAATCCAGTTCTCTCCGTTTTAAACCGGTTTAAAACGGTCCAATCCGGTTCTCTCCGGTTTAAACCAGTTTAAACCGGTTCAATCCGGTTTTAACCGGATTAAAACGGTTCAATCCGGTTTTATCTGGTTTAAACCATTAAAATCCGGTTTTATCCATTTTCAACCGGATTAAACTGGTTCAATCCGGTTTTATCCAGTTTAATCCGGTTCAATATGGTTTTATCCGGTTTAAACCGGTGGAAACCGGTTCAATCTGGTTTTATCCGGTTCAAAAGGCTTCTATCCGGTTTTATGCCCTTTAAACCAGTTTTAACCAGTTCAATCCGGTTTTATCCAGATTAAACCAGTTAAATCCGTTTTTATCCGGTTTTATCCGGTTTAAACCAGTTCAATCCGGTTTTATCGGGTTTAAACCGGTTCAATCCGGTTCTATCCAGTTTAAACTGGTTCTGTCCGGTTTTATCCGTTTTAAACCGGTTTAAACCGGTTCAATGCAGTTTTATCCGGTTTAAAACGGTTCTATGCGTTTTTATCTGGTTTAAAAAGGTTTAAACCGGTTCAATCCGGTTCTCTCCGGTTTAAACCGGTTTACATCTGTTCAATCTGATTCTCTCCAGTTTAAACCACTTTAAACCAGTTCAATCCGGTTTGATCCGGTTTAAACCGGTTCAATCCGGTTTTATCTGGTTTAAACCAGTTCAATCCGGTTTTATGCAGTTTCAACCGGTTCTATCCGGTTCAATCCGGTTTAAACCGGTTAAAACCGGTTCTATCTGGTTTTATCCGGTTTAAACCGGTTCAATCTGGTTTTATCCGGTTTAAACCTGTTTAAACCGGTTCAATCCGGTTTTATTCGCTTTAAACTGTTTCAATCCGGTTTTGCCCGGTTTAAACCGGTTTAAACCGGTTCAATCCGGTTTTATCAGGTTCAATCCGGTTTAAACCGGTCTAAGCCGGTTCAATCTGGTTTAATCTGGTTTAAACCGGTTCAGTCTGGTTTTACCCGGTATAAACCGGTTTAAACCGGTTCAATCGGGTTTTATCCGGTTTAATCAGGTTAAAACCGGTTAAAACCGGTTTTATCCTGATTTATCCGGTTTAAACCGGTTCAATCCGGTTTTATGCGGTTTAAACCGGTTTAAACCGGTTCAATCCAGTTTTATCCGGTTTAAACCGGTTCTATCCGGTTCTATCCGGTTGAAACCGGTTTAAACCGGTTCAATCCGGTTTTGTCCGGTTTAAACCGGGTCAATCCGGTTTTATCCGGTTGAAACCGGTTCAATCCGGTTTTATCCGGTTCAATCCGGTTTTATCCGGTTTAAACCGGTTCAATCCAGTTTTATCCAGTTTAAACCGGTTCTATCCGGTTTAAACTGGTTTAAACTGGTTCAATCCGGTTTAAACCGGATTAAACCGCTTCAATCCGGTTTTATCTGTTTTAAACCGGTTTAAACCAGTTCAATCCGGTTTTATCCGGTTGAAACCGGTTCTATCCGGTTCAATCCGGTTTAAACCGGTTTCAACCGGTTCTATCCGGTTTTATCCGTTTTGAACCCGTTCAATCTGGTTTTATCCGGTTTAAACCAGTTCATTCCGGTTTTATCCAGTTTATACCGGTTTAAACCGGTTCAATCCAGTTTTATCCGGTTTAAACCGGTCTAAGCCGGTTCAATCGTGTTTAATCCGTTTTAAACCGGTTCAATCCGGTTTTATCGGGTTCAATCCGGTTTAAACTGGTTCAATCCGGTTTTATCCGGTTTAAACCGGTTTAAACCGGTTCAATCCGGTTTTATCCGGTTTAAGCCTGTTCTATCTGGTTTAAACCGGTTTAAGCCGGTACATTCCGGTTTTATCTGGCTTAAACCGGTTCAAACCGGTTTTATCCAGTTTAAACCGGTTTAAACCGGTTCAATCCGGTTTTATCCAGTTTAAACCGGTTCTATCTGGTTCTATCTGGTTTAAGCCGGTTTAAACCGGTTCATTCCGGTTTTACCCGGTTTAAACCGGTTCTATCCGGTTCTATCTGGTTTAAGCCGGTTCTATCCGGTTTTATCTGGTTTAAGCCGGTTTAAACCGGTTCATTCCGGTTTTACCCGGTTTAAACCGGTTCTATCCGGTTCTATTTGGTTTAAGCCGGTTTAAACCGGATCATTCCGGTTTTACCCGGTTCCAACCGGTTCTATCCGGTTTAAACCAGTTTAAACCAGTTCATTCCGGTTTCATCCAGTTTATACCAGTTTAAACCGGTTCAATCCAGTTTTAACCGGTTTAAACCGGTCGAAGCCGGTCCAATCCGGTTTAATCCAGTTTCAACCGGTTCAATTCGGTTTTATCCGCTTTAAACCGGTTCAATCCGGTTCTTTCTGGTTGAAACTGGTTTAAACCTGTTCAATCCAGTTTTATCCGGTTTAAACCGGTTCAATCCGGTTTTATCTGGTTTAGACCAGTTTAAAATAGTTCAATCCGGTTTTATCCGGTTTAATCCGGTTTAAACCGGTTCAGTCCGGTTTTATCCGGTTTAAACCGTTTTAAACCGGTTCAATCCGTTTTTATCCGGTTTAAACCGGTTCAATCCGGTTTTATCCAGTTTAAACCGGTTTAAACCAGTTCAATCCGGTTTTATCCAGTTTAAACCGGTTCAATCCGTTTTTATCCGGTTTAAACCGGTTCATTCCAGTTTTATCCGGTTTTATCCGGTTTAAACCGGTTCAATCCGGTTTTATCCGGTTCAATCTGGTTTAATCCGGTTTTATCCGGTTTAAACCGGTTCAATCCGGTTTTTTCCAGTTTAAACCGGTTCTATCCGGTTCAATCTGGTTTAAACTGGTTTAAACTGGTTCAATCCGGTTTAAACCGGATTAAACCGCTTCAATCCGGTTTTATCTGGTTTAAACCGGTTTAAACCAGTTCAATCCGGTTTTATCCGGTTGAAACCGGTTCTATCCGGTTCAATCCGGTTTAAACCCGTTCAATCTGGTTTTATCCGGTTTAAACCAGTTCATTCCGGTTTTATCCAGTTTATACCGGTTTAAACCGGTTCAATCCAGTTCTCTCCGTTTTAAACCGGTTTAAAACGGTCCAATCCGGTTCTCTCCGGTTTAAACCAGTTTAAACCGGTTCAATCCGGTTTTAACCGGATTAAAACGGTTCAATCCGGTTTTATCTGGTTTAAACCATTAAAATCCGGTTTTATCCATTTTCAACCGGATTAAACTGGTTCAATCCGGTTTTATCCAGTTTAATCCGGTTCAATATGGTTTTATCTGGTTTAAACCGGTGGAAACCGGTTCAATCTGGTTTTATCCGGTTCAAAAGGCTTCTATCCGGTTTTATGCCCTTTAAACCAGTTTTAACCAGTTCAATCCGGTTTTATCCAGATTAAACCAGTTAAATCCGTTTTTATCCGGTTTTATCCGGTTTAAACCAGTTCAATCCGGTTTTATCGGGTTTAAACTGGTTCAATCCGGTTCTATCCAGTTTAAACTGGTTCTGTCCGGTTTTATCCGTTTTAAACCGGTTTAAACCGGTTCAATGCAGTTTTATCCGGTTTAAAACGGTTCTATGCGTTTTTATCTGGTTTAAAAAGGTTTAAACCGGTTCAATCCGGTTCTCTCCGGTTTAAACCGGTTTACATCTGTTCAATCTGATTCTCTCCAGTTTAAACCACTTTAAACCAGTTCAATCTGGTTTGATCCGGTTTAAACCGGTTCAATCCGGTTTTATCTGGTTTAAACCAGTTCAATCCGGTTTTATGCAGTTTCAACCGGTTCTATCCGGTTCAATCCGGTTTAAACCGGTTAAAACCGGTTCTATCTGGTTTTATCCGGTTTAAACCGGTTCAATCCGGTTTTATTCGCTTTAAACTGTTTCAATCCGGTTTTGCCCGGTTTAAACCGGTTGAAACCGGTTCAATCCGGTTTTATCAGGTTCAATCCGGTTTAAACCGGTCCAAGCCGGTTCAATCTGGTTTAATCCGGTTTAAACCGGTTCAGTCTGGTTTTACCCGGTATAAACAGGTTTAAACCGGTTCAATCGGGTTTTATCCGGTTTAAACAGGTTAAAACCGGTTAAAACCGGTTTTATCCTGATTTATCCGGTTTAAACCGGTTCAATCCGGTTTTATGCGGTTTAAACCGGTTTAAACCGGTTCAATCCAGTTTTATCCGGTTTAAACCGGTTCTATCCGGTTCTATCCGGTTGAAACCGGTTTAAACCGGTTCAATCCGGTTTTGTCCGGTTTAAACCGGGTCAATCCGGTTTTATCCGGTTTAAACCGGTTCAATCCGGTTTTATCAGGTTCAATCCGGTTGAAACCGGTTCTATTCGGTTTTATCCGGTTAAAACCGGTCTAAGCCGGTTCAATCTGGTTTAATCCGGTTTAAACCGGTTCAGTCTGGTTTTACCCGGTATAAACCGGTTTAAACCGGTTCAATCGGGTTTTATCCGGTTTAAACAGGTTAAAACCGGTTAAAACCGGTTTTATCCTGATTTATCCGGTTTAAACCGGTTCAATCCGGTTTTATGCGGTTTAAACCAGTTTAAACCGGTTCAATCCGGTTTTATCCGGTTTAAACCGGTTCTATCCGGTTCTATCCGGTTGAAACCAGTTTAAACCGGTTCAATTCGGTTTTGTCCGGTTTAAACCGGGTCAATCCGGTTTTAACCGGTTGAAACCGGTTCAATCCGGTTTTATCCGGTTCAATCCGGTTTTATCCGGTTTAAACCGGTTTAAACTGGTTCAATCCGGTTTAAACCGGATTAAACCGCTTCAATCCGGTTTTATCTGGTTTAAACCGGTTCAATCCGTTTTTATCCAGTTTAAACCAGTTCTATCCGGTTTAAACCGGTTTAAAATGGTTCAATCCGGTTTAAACCGGATTAAACCGCTTCAATCCGGTTTTATCTGGTTTAAACCGGTTTAAACCAGTTCAATCCGGTTTTATCCGGTTGAAACCGGTTCTATCCGGTTCAATGCGGTTTAAACCGGTTTCAACCGGTTCTATCCGGTTTTATCCGTTTTAAACCCGTTCAATCTGGTTTTATCCGGTTTAAACCAGTTCATTCCGGTTTTATCCAGTTTATACCAGTTTAAACCGGTTCAATCCGGTTTTATCCGGTTTAAACCGGTCTAAGCCGGTTCAATCGGGTTTAATCCGTTTTAAACCGGTTCAATCCGGTTTTATCGGGTTCAATCCGGTTTAAACTGGTTCAATCCGGTTTTATCCGGTTTAAACCGGTTTAAAACGGTTCAATCCGGTTTTATCCGGTTTAAGCCTGTTCTATCTGGTTTAAACCGGTTTAAGCCGGTACATTCCGGTTTTATCTGGCTTAAACCGGTTCAAACCGGTTTTATCCAGTTTAAACCGGTTTAAACCAGTTCAATCCGGTTTTATCCAGTTTAAACCGGTTCTATCCGGTTCTATCTGGTTTAAGCCGGTTTAAACCGGTTCATTCCGGTTTTACCCGGTTTAAACCGGTTCTATCCGGTTCTATCTGGTTTAAGCCGGTTCTATCCGGTTTTATCTGGTTTAAGCCGGTTTAAACCGGTTCATTCCGGTTTTACCCGGTTTAAACCGGTTCTATCCGGTTCTATCTGGTTTAAGCCGGTTTAAACCGGTTCATTCCGGTTTTACCCGGTTCCAACCGGTTCTATCCGGTTTAAACCGGTTTAAACCAGTTCATTCCGGTTTCATCCAGTTTATACCGGTTTAAACCGGTTCAATCCATATTTAACCGGTTTAAACCGGTCTAAGCCGGTCCAATCCGGTTTAATCCAGTTTCAACCGGTTCAATTCGGTTTTATCCGCTTTAAACCGGTTCAATCGGTTCTTTCCGGTTGAAACTGGTTTAAACCTGTTCAATCCAGTTTTATCCGGTTTAAACCGGTTCAATCCGGTTTTATCTGGTTTAGACCAGTTTAAAATAGTTCAATCCGGTTTTATCCGGTTTAATCCGGTTTAGACCGGTTCAGTCCGGTTTTATCCGGTTTAAACCGTTTTAAACCGGTTCAATCCGTTTTTATCCGGTTTAATCCGGTTTAAACCGGTTCAATCCGGTTTTATCCAGTTTAAACCGGTTCAATCCGTTTTTATCCGGTTTAAACCGGTTCATTCCGGTTTTATCCGGTTTAAACCGGTTTAAGCTGTTTCAATCCGGTTTTATCCGGTTCAATCTGGTTTAATCCGGTTTAAACCGGTTCAATCCGGTTTTATCCAGTTTAAACCGGTTCTATCCGGTTCAATCTGGTTTAAACTGGTTTAAACTGGTTCAATCCGGTTTAAACCGGATTAAACCGCTTCAATCCGGTTTTATCTGGTTTAAACCGGTTTAAACAAGTTCAATCCGGTTTTATCCGGTTGAAACCGGTTCTATCCGGTTCAATCCGGTTTAAACCCTTTCAATCTGGTTTTATCCGGTTTAAACCAGTTAATTCCGGTTTTATCCAGTTTATACCGGTTTAAACCGGTTCAATCCGGTTTTATCCGGTTTCAACCGGTCTAAGCTGGTTCAATCAGGTTTAATCCGTTTTAAACCGGTTCAATCCGGTTTTATCGGGTTCAATCCGGTTTAAACTGGTTCAATCCGGTTTTATCCGGTTTAAACCGGTTCAATCCGGTTTTATCCGGTTTAAGCCTGTTCTATCTGGTTTAAACCGGTTTAAGCCGGTTCATTCCGGTTTGATCTGGTTTAAACCGGTTCAAACCGGTTTTATCCAGTTTAAACCGGTTTAAACCGGTTCAATCCGGTTTTACCCGGTTTAAACCGGTTCTATCCGGTTCTATCTGGTTTAAGCCGGTTCTATCCGGTTTTATCTGGTTTAAGCCGGTTTAAACCGGTTCATTCCGGTTTTACCCGGTTTAAACCGGTTCTATCCGGTTCTATATGGTTTAAGCCGGTTTAAACCGGTTCATTCCGGTTTTACCCGGTTCCAACCGGTTCTATCCGGTTTAAACCGGTTTAAACCAGTTCATTCCGGTTTCATCCAGTTTATACCGGTTTAAACCGGTTCAATCCAGTTTTAACCGGTTTAAACCGGTCTAAGCCGGTCCAATCCGGTTTAATCCAGTTTCAACCGGTTCAATTCGGTTTTATCCGCTTTAAAACGGTTCAATCCGGTTCTTTCCGGTGGAAACTGGTTTAAACCTGTTCAATCCGTTTTTATCCGGTTTAAACCGGTTCATTCCGGTTTTATCCGGTTTAAACCGGTTTAAGCTGTTTCAATCCGGTTTTATCCGGTTTAAACCGGTTTAAGCCGGTTCAATCTGGTTTTATCCGGTTTAAACCGGTTCTATCCGGTTTAAAGCAGTTAGCCTGGTTCAACTGGTTTTATCCGGTTTAAACCGGTCTTATCCGGTTTAAACCGTTTTAAGCTGGTTCATTCCGGGTTTATCAGGTTTAAACCGGTTTAAACCGGTTAAATCCGTTTTTATCCGGTTTTATCAGGTTTAAACCGTTTCAAACCGGTTTTATTCGTTTTAAACCGGTTTAATACGGTTCAATCCGGTTTTATCCGGTTTAAACCGGTTTAAGCCGGTTCTATCTGGTTTAAAACGGTTTAAGCCGGTTCATTCCGGTTTTATCCGGTTTAAACGGGTTTAAGCCGGTTCTATCTGGTTTAAACCGGTTTAAGCCGGTTCAATCCGGTTTTATCCGGTTTAAACCGGTTTAAGCCGGTTCTATCTGGTTTAAACCGGTTTAAGCCGGTTCAATCCGGTTTTATCCGGTTTAAACCGGTTTAAGCTGGTTCTCTCTGGTTTAAACTGGTTTAAGCCGGTTCATTCCGGTTTTATCCGGTTTAAACTGGTTTAAGCCGGTTCAATCCGGTTTTATCCGGTTTAAACCTGTTTAAACCGGTTCAATCCGGTTTTATCGGGTTCAATCCGGTTGAAACCGGTTCTATCCGGTTTAAACTGGTTCAATCCGGTTTTATCCACTTTAAGCCTGTTCTATCTGGTTTAAACCGGTTTACGCCGGTTCATTCCGGTGTTATCTGGTTTAAACCTGTTCAAACCGTTTTTATCCAGTTTAAACCGGTTTAAACCGGTTTAATCCGGTTTTATCCAGTTTAAACCTGTTCTATCAGGTTCTATCTGGTTTAAGCCCGTTTAAACCGGTTCATTCCGGTTTTATCCGGTTTAAACCGGTTTAATCCGGTTTTATCTGGTTTAAACCGGTTCAATCCGCTTTTATCCGGTTTAAACCGGTTCAATCCGGTTTTATCCGGTTTAAACCCGTTCAATCAAGTTTTATCCGGTTTAAACCGGTTTAAACCGGTTCAATCCGGTTTTGTCTGGTTTAAACCGGTTTCAACCGGTTCAATCCGGTTTTATCCGGTTTAAACCGGTTCTATCTGGTTTTATCCGGTTTAAACAGGTTTAAACCGGTTCAAGCCGGTTTTATCCAGTTTAAACAGTTCAATCCGGTTTTATCGGGTTTAAACCGGTTCGATCTGTTTTTATCCGGTATAAACCGGTTTAAACGGGGTCAATCCAGTTTCAGTCGGTTTAAACCAGTTCAATCCGGTTTTATCGGGTTGAAACTGGTTCAATCAGGATTTATCCGGTTTAATCCGGTTCTATCTGGTTTTATCCGATTTAAACAGGTTTAAACCAGTTCAATGCGGTTCTATCCGGTTTAAACCGGTTCTATCTGGTTTTATCCGGATTAAACCGGTTCTATCCGGTTTTATCCGGATTAAACCAGTTCAATCCGGTTTTATCCGGTTTAAACCAGTTAAATCCGTTTTTGTCCGGTTTAAACCGGTTTATACCAGTTCAATCCGGTTTTATATCGTTTAAACCGGTTCCATCCGGTTTTATCCAGTTTATACCATTTCAATCCGGTTTTATCCGCTTTAAACCGGTTCAATCAGGTTCTATCCAGTTTAAACTGGTTCTAACCGGTTTTGTCTGGTTTAAACCGGTTTAAACCGGTTCAATCCAGTTCTCTCCATTTTAAACCGGTTTAAAATGGTCCAATCCGGTTCTCTCCGGTTTAAACCAGTTTAAACCGGTTCAATCCGGTTTTAACCGGATTAAAACGGTTCAATCCGGTTTTATCTGGTTTAAACCATTAAAATCCGGTTTTATCCATTTTCAACCGGATTAAACTGGTTCAATCCGGTTTTATCCAGTTTAATCCGGTTCAATATGGTTTTATCCGGTTTAAACCGGTGGAAACCGGTTCAATCTGGTTTTATCCGGTTCAAACGGGTTCTATCCGGTTTTATGCCCTTTAAACCAGTTTTAACCAGTTCAATCCGGTTTTATCCAGATTAAACCAGTTAAATCCGTTTTTATCCGGTTTTATCCGGTTTAAACCGGTTCAATCCGGTTTTATCGGGTTTAAACTGGTTCAATCCGGTTCTATCCAGTTTAAACTGGTTCTGTCCGGTTTCATCCAGTTTATACCGGTTTAAACCGGTTCAATCCAGTTTTAACCGGTTTAAACCGGTCTAAGCCGGTCCAATCCGGTTTAATCCAGTTTCAACCGGTTCAATTCGGTTTTATCCGCTTTAAACCGGTTCAATCCGTTTCTTTCCGGTTGAAACTGGTTTAAACCTGTTCAATCCAGTTTTATCCGGTTTAAACCGGTTCAATCCGGTTTTATCTGGTTTAGACCAGTTTAAAATAGTTCAATCCGGTTTTATCCGGTTTAATCCGGTTTAAACCGGTTCAGTCCGGTTTTATCCGGTTTAAACCGTTTTAAACCGGTTCAATCCGTTTTTATCCGGTTTAATCCGGTTTAAACCGGTTCAATCCGGTTTTATCCAGTTTAAACCGGTTTAAACCAGTTCAATCCGGTTTTATCCAGTTTAAACCGGTTCAATCCGTTTTTATCCGGTTTAAACCGGTTCATTCCAGTTTTATCCGGTTTCATCCGGTTTAAACCGGTTCAATCCGGTTTTATCCGGTTCAATCTGGTTTAATCCGGTTTTATCCGGTTTAAACCGGTTCAATCCGGTTTTTTCCAGTTTAAACCGGTTCTATCCGGTTCAATCTGGTTTAAACTGGTTTAAACTGGTTCAATCCGGTTTAAACCGGATTAAACCGCTTCAATCCGGTTTTATCTGGTTTAAACCGGTTTAAACCAGTTCAATCCGGTTTTATCCGGTTGAAACCGGTTCTATCCGGTTCAATCCGGTTTAAACCCGTTCAATCTGGTTTTATCCGGTTTAAACCAGTTCATTCCGGTTTTATCCAGTTTATACCGGTTTAAACCGGTTCAATCCAGTTCTCTCCGTTTTAAACCGGTTTAAAACGGTCCAATCCGGTTCTCTCCGGTTTAAACCAGTTTAAACCGGTTCAATCCGGTTTTAACCGGATTAAAACGGTTCAATCCGGTTTTATCTGTTTTAAACCATTAAAATCCGGTTTTATCCATTTTCAACCGGATTAAACTGGTTCAATCCGGTTTTATCCAGTTTAATCCGGTTCAATATGGTTTTATCCGGTTTAAACCGGTGGAAACCGGTTCAATCTGGTTTTATCCGGTTCAAAAGGCTTCTATCCGGTTTTATGCCCTTTAAACCAGTTTTCACCAGTTCAATCCGGTTTTATCCAGATTAAACCAGTTAAATCCGTTTTTATCCGGTTTTATCCGGTTTAAACCAGTTCAATCCGGTTTTATCGGGTTTAAACCGGTTCAATCCGGTTCTATCCAGTTTAAACTGGTTCTGTCCGGTTTTAACCGTTTTAAACCGGTTTAAACCGGTTCAATGCAGTTTTATCCGGTTTAAAACGGTTCTATGCGTTTTTATCTGGTTTAAAAAGGTTTAAACCGGTTCAATCCGGTTCTCTCCGGTTTAAACCGGTTTACATCTGTTCAATCTGATTCTCTCCAGTTTAAACCACTTTAAACCAGTTCAATCTGGTTTGATCCGGTTTAAACCGGTTCAATCCGGTTTTATCTGGTTTAAACCAGTTCAATCCGGTTTTATGCAGTTTCAACCGGTTCTATCCGGTTCAATCCGGTTTAAACCGGTTAAAACTGGTTCTATCTGGTTTTATCCGGTTTAAACCGGTTCAATCTGGTTTTATCCGGTTTAAACCTGTTTAAACCGGTTCAATCCGGTTTTATTCGCTTTAAACTGTTTCAATCCGGTTTTGCCCGGTTTAAACCGGTTGAAACCGGTTCAATCCGGTTTTATCAGGTTCAATCCGGTTTAAACCGGTCTAAGCCGGTTCAATCTGGTTTAATCCAGTTTAAACCGGTTCAGTCTGGTTTTACCTGGTATAAACCGGTTTAAACCGGTTCAATCGGGTTTTATCCGGTTTAAACAGGTTAAAACCGGTTAAAACCGGTTTTATCCTGATTTATCCGGTTTAAACCGGTTCAATCCGGTTTTATGCGGTTTAAACCGGTTTAAACCGGTTCAATCCAGTTTAATCCGGTTTAAACCGGTTCTATCCGGTTCTATCCGGTTGAAACCGGTTTAAACCGGTTCAATCCGGTTTTGTCCGGTTTAAACCGGGTCAATCCGGTTTTATCCGGTTTAAACCGGTTCAATCCGGTTTTATCAGGTTCAATCCGGTTGAAACCGGTTCTATTCGGTTTTATCCGGTTAAAACCGGTCTAAGCCGGTTCAATCTGGTTTAATCCGGTTTAAACCGGTTCAGTCTGGTTTTACCCGGTATAAACCGGTTTAAACCGGTTCAATCGGGTTTTATCCGGTTTAAACAGGTTAAAACCGGTTAAAACCGGTTTTATCCTGATTTATCCGGTTTAAACCGGTTCAATCCGGTTTTATGCGGTTTAAACCAGTTTAAACCGGTTCAATCCGGTTTTATCCGGTTTAAACCGGTTCTATCCGGTTCTATCCGGTTGAAACCAGTTTAAACCGGTTCAATCCGGTTTTGTCCGGTTTAAACCGGGTCAATCCGGTTTTAACCGGTTGAAACCGGTTCAATCCGGTTTTATCCGGTTCAATCCGGTTTTATCCGGTTTAAACCGGTTTAAACTGGTTCAATCCGGTTTAAACCGGATTAAACCGCTTCAATCCGGTTTTATCTGGTTTAAACCGGTTCAATCCGTTTTTATCCAGTTTAAACAAGTTCTATCCGGTTTAAACCGGTTTAAAATGGTTCAATCCGGTTTAAACCGGATTAAACCGCTTCAATCCGGTTTTATCTGGTTTAAACCGGTTTAAACCAGTTCAATCCGGTTTTATCCGGTTGAAACCGGTTCTATCCGGTTCAATGCGGTTTAAACCGGTTTCAACCGGTTCTATCCGGTTTTATCCGTTTTAAACCCGTTCAATCTGGTTTTATCCGGTTTAAACCAGTTCATTCCGGTTTTATCCAGTTTATACCAGTTTAAACCGGTTCAATCCGGTTTTATCCGGTTTAAACCGGTCTAAGCCGGTTCAATCGGGTTTAATCCGTTTTAAACCGGTTCAATCCGGTTTTATCGGGTTCAATCCGGTTTAAACTGGTTCAATCCGGTTTTATCCGGTTTAAACCGGTTTAAAACGGTTCAATCCGGTTTTATCCGGTCTAAGCCTGTTCTATCTGGTTTAAACCGGTTTAAGCCGGTACATTCCGGTTTTATCTGGCTTAAACCGGTTCAAACCGGTTTTATCCAGTTTAAACCGGTTTAAACCAGTTCAATCCGGTTTTATCCAGTTTAAACCGGTTCTATCCGGTTCTATCTGGTTTAAGCCGGTTTAAACCGGTTCATTCCGGTTTTACCCGGTTTAAACCGGTTCTATCCGGTTCTATCTGGTTTAAGCCGGTTCTATCCGGTTTTATCTGGTTTAAGCCGGTTTAAACCGGTTCATTCCGGTTTTACCCGGTTTAAACCGGTTCTATCCGGTTCTATCTGGTTTAAGCCGGTTTAAACCGGTTCATTCCGGTTTTACCCGGTTCCAACCGGTTCTATCCGGTTTAAACCGGTTTAAACCAGTTCATTCCGGTTTCATCCAGTTTATACCGGTTTAAACCGGTTCAATCCATATTTAACCGGTTTAAACCGGTCTAAGCCGGTCCAATCCGGTTTAATCCAGTTTCAACCGGTTCAATTCGGTTTTATCCGCTTTAAACCGGTTCAATCGGTTCTTTCCGGTTGAAACTGGTTTAAACCTGTTCAATCCAGTTTTATCCGGTTTAAACCGGTTCAATCCGGTTTTATCTGGTTTAGACCAGTTTAAAATAGTTCAATCCGGTTTTATCCGGTTTAATCCGGTTTAAACCGGTTCAGTCCGGTTTTATCCGGTTTAAACCGTTTTAAACCGGTTCAATCCGTTTTTATCCGGTTTAATCCGGTTTAAACCGGTTCAATCCGGTTTTATCCAGTTTAAACCGGTTCAATCCGTTTTTATCCGGTTTAAACCGGTTCATTCCGGTTTTATCCGGTTTAAACCGGTTTAAGCTGTTTCAATCCGGTTTTATCCGGTTCAATCTGGTTTAATCCGGTTTAAACCGGTTCAATCCGGTTTTATCCAGTTTAAACCGGTTCTATCCGGTTCAATCTGGTTTAAACTGGTTTAAACTGGTTCAATCCGGTTTAAACCGGATTAAACCGCTTCAATCCGGTTTTATCTGGTTTAAACCGGTTTAAACCAGTTCAATCCGGTTTTATCCGGTTGAAACCGGTTCTATCCGGTTCAATCCGGTTTAAACCCTTTCAATCTGGTTTTATCCGGTTTAAACCAGTTAATTCCGGTTTTATCCAGTTTATACCGGTTTAAACCGGTTCAATCCGGTTTTATCCGGTTTCAACCGGTCTAAGCTGGTTCAATCGGGTTTAATCCGTTTTAAACCGGTTCAATCCGGTTTTATCGGGTTCAATCCGGTTTAAACTGGTTCAATCCGGTTTTATCCGGTTTAAACCGGTTCAATCCGGTTTTATCCGGTTTAAGCCTGTTCTATCTGGTTTAAACCGGTTTAAGCCGGTTCATTCCGGTTTTATCTGGTTTAAACCGGTTCAAACCGGTTTTATCCAGTTTAAACCGGTTTAAACCGGTTCAATCCGGTTTTACCCGGTTTAAACCGGTTCTATCCGGTTCTATCTGGTTTAAGCCGGTTCTATCCGGTTTTATCTGGTTTAAGCCGGTTTAAACCGGTTCATTCCGGTTTTACCCGGTTTAAACCAGTTCTATCCGGTTCTATATGGTTTAAGCCGGTTTAAACCGGTTCATTCCGGTTTTACCCGGTTCCAACCGGTTCTATCCGGTTTAAACCGGTTTAAACCAGTTCATTCCGGTTTCATCCAGTTTATACCGGTTTAAACCGGTTCAATCCAGTTTTAACCGGTTTAAACCGGTCTAAGCCGGTCCAATCCGGTTTAATCCAGTTTCAACCGGTTCAATTCGGTTTTATCCGCTTTAAAACGGTTCAATCCGGTTCTTTCCGGTGGAAACTGGTTTAAACCTGTTCAATCCGTTTTTATCCGGTTTAAACCGGTTCATTCCGGTTTTATCCGGTTTAAACCGGTTTAAGCTGTTTCAATCCGGTTTTATCCGGTTTAAACCGGTTTAAGCCGGTTCAATCTGGTTTTATCCGGTTTAAACCGGTTCTATCCGGTTTAAAGCAGTTAGCCTGGTTCAACTGGTTTTATCCGGTTTAAACCGGTCTTATCCGGTTTAAACCGTTTTAAGCTGGTTCATTCCGGGTTTATCAGGTTTAAACCGGTTTAAACCGGTTAAATCCGTTTTTATCCGGTTTTATCAGGTTTAAACCATTTCAAACCGGTTTTATTCGTTTTAAACCGGTTTAATACGGTTCAATCCGGTTTTATCCGGTTTAAACCGGTTTAAGCCGGTTCTATCTGGTTTAAAACGGTTTAAGCCGGTTCATTCCGGTTTTATCCGGTTTAAACGGGTTTAAGCCGGTTCTATCTGGTTTAAACCGGTTTAAGCCGGTTCAATCCGGTTTTATCCGGTTTAAACCGGTTTAAGCCGGTTCTATCTGGTTTAAACCGGTTTAAGCCGGTTCAATCCGGTTTTATCCGGTTTAAACCGGTTTAAGCTGGTTCTCTCTGGTTTAAACTGGTTTAAGCCGGTTCTATCTGGTTTAAAACGGTTTAAGCCGGTTCAATCCGGTTTTATCTGGTTTAAACCATTAAAATCCGGTTTTATCCATTTTCAACCGGATTAAACTGGTTCATTCCGGTTTTACCCGGTTTAAACCGGTTCTATCCGGTTCTATCTGGTTTAAGCCGGTTCTATCCGGTTTTATCTGGTTTAAGCCGGTTTAAACCGGTTCATTCCGGTTTTACCCGGTTTAAACCGGTTCTATCCGGTTCTATTTGGTTTAAGCCGGTTTAAACCGGATCATTCCGGTTTTACCCGGTTCCAACCGGTTCTATCCGGTTTAAACCAGTTTAAACCAGTTCATTCCGGTTTCATCCAGTTTATACCAGTTTAAACCGGTTCAATCCAGTTTTAACCGGTTTAAACCGGTCGAAGCCGGTCCAATCCGGTTTAATCCAGTTTCAACCGGTTCAATTCGGTTTTATCCGCTTTAAACCGGTTCAATCCGGTTCTTTCTGGTTGAAACTGGTTTAAACCTGTTCAATCCAGTTTTATCCGGTTTAAACCGGTTCAATCCGGTTTTATCTGGTTTAGACCAGTTTAAAATAGTTCAATCCGGTTTTATCCGGTTTAATCCGGTTTAAACCGGTTCAGTCCGGTTTTATCCGGTTTAAACCGTTTTAAACCGGTTCAATCCGTTTTTATCCGGTTTAAACCGGTTCAATCCGGTTTTATCCAGTTTAAACCGGTTTAAACCAGTTCAATCCGGTTTTATCCAGTTTAAACCGGTTCAATCCGTTTTTATCCGGTTTAAACCGGTTCATTCCAGTTTTATCCGGTTTAAACCGGTTTAAGCTGTTTCAATCCGGTTTTATCCAGTTCAATCTGGTTTAATCCGGTTTAAACCGGTTCAATCCGGTTTTATCCAGTTTAAACCGGTTCTATCCGGTTCAATCTGGTTTAAACTGGTTTAAACTGGTTCAATCCGGTTTAAACCGGATTAAACCGCTTCAATCCGGTTTTATCTGGTTTAAACCGGTTTAAACCAGTTCAATCCGGTTTTATCCGGTTGAAACCGGTTCTATCCGGTTCAATCCGGTTTAAACCCTTTCAATCTGGTTTTATCCGGTTTAAACCAGTTCATTCCGGTTTTATCCAGTTTATACCGGTTTAAACCGGTTCAATCCGGTTTCAACCGGTCTAAGCCGGTTCAATCGGGTTTAATCCGTTTTAAACCGGTTCAATCCGGTTATATCGGGTTCAATCCGGTTTAAACTGGTTCAATCCGGTTTTATCCGGTTTAAACCGGTTCAATCCGGTTTTATCCGGTTTAAGCCTGTTCTATCTGGTTTAAACCGGTTTAAGCCGGTTCATTCCGGTTTTATCTGGTTTAAACCGGTTCAAACCGGTTTTATCCAGTTTAAACCGGTTTAAACCGGTTCAATCCGGTTTTATCCAGTTTAAACCGGTTCTATCCGGTTCTATCTGGTTTAAGCCGGTTTAAACCGGTTCATTCCGCTTTTACCCGGTTTAAACCGGTTCTATCCGGTTCTATCTGGTTTAAGCCGGTTTAAACCGGTTCATTCCGGTTTTACCCGGTTCCAACCGGTTCTATCCGGTTTAAACCGGTTTAAACCAGTTCATTCCGGTTTCATCCAGTTTATACCGGTTTAAACCGGTTCAATCCAGTTTTAACCGGTCTAAGCCGGTCCAATCCGGTTTAATCCAGTTTCAACCGGTTCAATTCGGTTTTATCCGCTTTAAACCGGTTCAATCCGTTTCTTTCCGGTTGAAGCTGGTTTAAACCTGTTCAATCCAGTTTTATCCGGTTTAAACCGGTTCAATCCGGTTTTATCTGGTTTAGACCAGTTTAAAATAGTTCAATCCGGTTTTATCCGGTTTAAACCGGTTCAGTCCGGTTTTATCCGGTTTTAACCGTTTTAAACCGGTTCAATCCGTTTTTATCCGGTTTAATCCGGTTTAAACCGGTTCAATCCGGTTTTATCCAGTTTAAACCGGTTTAAACCAGTTCAATCCGGTTTTATCCAGTTTAAACCGGTTCAATCCATTTTTATCCGGTTTAAACCGGTTCATTCCGGTTTTATCTGGTTTAAACCGGTTTAAGCTGTTTCAATCCGGTTTTATCCGGTTTAAACCGGTTTAAGCCGGTTCAATCTGGTTTTATCCGGTTTAAACCGGTTCTATCCGGTTTAAACCAGTTAGCCCGGTTCAATCTGGTTTTATCCGGTTTAAACCGGTCTTATCCGGTTTAAACCGTTTTAAGCTGGTTCATTCCGGGTTTATCAGGTTTAAACCGGTTTAAACCGGTTAAATCCGTTTTTATCCGGTTTTATCAGGTTTAAACCGTTTCAAACCGGTTTTATTCGTTTTAAACCGGTTTAATACGGTTAAAACCGGTTTTATCCGGTTTAAACCGGTTTAAGCCGGTTCTATCTGGTTTAAAACGGTTTAAGCCGGTTCATTCCGGTTTTATCCGGTTTAAACGGGTTTAAGCCGGTTCTATCTGGTTTAAACCGGTTTAAGCCGGTTCAATCCGGTTTTATCCGGTTTAAACCGGTTTAAGCCGGTTCTATCTGGTTTAAACCGGTTTAAGCCGGTTCAATCCAGTTTTATCCGGTTTAAACCGGTTTAAGCCGGTTCTCTCTGGTTTAAACTGGTTTAAGCCGGTTCATTCCGGTTTTATCCGGTTTAAACGGGTTTAAGCCGGTTCTATCTGGTTTAAACCGGTTTAAGCCGGTTCAATCCGGTTTTATCCCGTTGAAACCGGTTTAAGCCGGTTCTCTCTGGTTTAAACTGGTTTAAGCCGGTTCATTCCGGTTTTATCCGGTTTAATCCGGTTTAAACCGGTTCAATCCGGTTTTATCCGGTTTAAACCGGTTTAAACCGGTTCAATCCGGTTTTATCGGGTTCAATCCGGTTGAAACCGGTTCTATCCGGTTTAAACTGGTTTAAAGTGGTTCAATCCGGTTTTATCCACTTTAAGCCTGTTCTATCTGGTTTAAACTGGTTTACGCCGGTTCATTCCGGTTTTATCTGGTTTAAACCTGTCCAAACCGTTTTTATCCAGTTTAAACCGGTTTAAACCGGTTTAATCCGGTTTTATCCAGTGTAAACCGGTTCTATCAGGTTCTATCTGGTTTAAGCCCGTTTAAACCGGTTCATTCCGGTTTTATCCGGTTTAAACCGGTTCAATCCGCTTTTATCCGGTTTAAACCGGTTCTATCCGGTTTTATCCGGTTTAAACCCGTTCAATCAAGTTTTATCCGGTTTAAACCGGTTTAAACCGGTTAAAACCGGTTCTATCTGGTTTTATCCGGTTTAAACCGGTTCAATCTGGTTTTATCCGGTTTAAACCTGTTCAATCCGGTTTTATCCGCTTTAAACTGTTTCAATCCGGTTTTATCCGGTTTAAACCGGTTTAAACCGGTTCAATCCGGTTTTATCAGGTTCAATCCGTTTTAAACCGGTTCTATTCGGTTTTATCCGGTTAAAACCGGTCTAAGCCGGTTCAATCCGGTTTAATCCGGTTTAAACCGGTTCAGTCTGGTTTTATCCGGTATAAACCGGTTTAAACCGGTTCAATCGGGTTTTATCCGGTTTAAACAGGTTTAAACCGGTTAAAACCGGTTTTATCCTGATTTATCCGGTTTAAACCGGTTCAATCCGGTTTTATGCGGTTTAAACCGGTTTAAACCGGTTCAATCCGGTTTTGTCCGGTTTAAACCGGGTCAATCCGGTTTTATCCGGTTTAAACGGGTTTAAGCCGGTTCTATCTGGTTTAAACCGGTTTAAGCCGGTTCAATCCGGTTTTATCCGGTTTAAACCGGTTTAAGCCGGTTCTATCTGGTTTAAACCGGTTTAAGCCGGTTCAATCCGGTTTTATCCGGTTTAAACCGGTTTAAGCTGGTTCTCTCTGGTTTAAACTGGTTTAAGCCGGTTCATTCCGGTTTTATCCGGTTTAAACTGGTTTAAGCCGGTTCAATCCGGTTTTATCCGGTTTAAACGGGTTTGAGCCGGATCATACCGGTTTTACCCAGTTTAAACGGGTTTAAGCCCGTTCTATCTGGTTTAAACCGGTTTAAGCCGGTTCAATCCGGTTTTATCCCGTTGAAACCGGTTTAAGCCGGTTCTCTCTGGTTTAAACTGGTTTAAGCCGGTTCATTCCGGTTTTATCCGGTTTTAACCGGTTTAAACCGGTTCAATCCGGTTTTATCGGGTTCAATCCGGTTGAAACCGGTTCTATCCGGTTTAAACCGGTTTTAACTGGTTCAATCCGGTTTTATCCACTTTAAGCCTGTTCTATCTGGTTTAAACCGGTTTACGCCGGTTCATTCCGGTTTTATCTGGTTTAAACCTGTTCAAACCGTTTTTATCCGGTTGAAACCGGTTTAAACCGGTTTAATCCGGTTTTATCCAGTTTTAACCGGTTCTATCAGGTTCTATCTGGTTTAAGCCCGTTTAAACCGGTTCATTCCGGTTTTATCCAGTTTAAACCGGTTTAATCCGGTTTTATCTGGTTTAAACCGGTTCAATCCGCTTTTATCCGGTTTAAACCGGTTCAATCCGGCTTTATCCGGTTTAAACCCGTTCAATCAAGTTTTATCCGGTTTAAACCGGTTTAAACCAGTTCAATCCGGTTTTGTCTGGTTTAAACCGGTTTGAACTGGTTCAATCCGGTTTTATCCGGTTTAAACCGGTTCTATCTGGTTTTATCCGGTTTAAACAGGTTTAAACCGGTTCAAGCCGGTTTTATCCAGTTTAAACAGTTCAATCCGGTTTTATCGGGTTTAAACCGGTTCGATCTGTTTTTATCTGGTATAAACCGGTTTAAACGGGGTCAATCCAGTTTCAGTCGGTTTAAACCAGTTCAATCCGGTTTTATCGGGTTGAAACTGGTTCAATCAGGATTTATCCGGTTTAATCCGGTTCTATCTGGTTTTATCCGATTTAAACAGGTTTAAACCAGTTCAATGCGGTTCTATCCGGTTTAAACCGGTTCTATCTGGTTTTATCCGGATTAAACCGGTTCTATCCGGTTTTATCCGGATTAAACCAGTTCAATCCGGTTTTATCCGGTTTAAACCAGTTAAATCCGTTTTTGTCCGGTTTAAACCGGTTTATACCAGTTCAATCCGGTTTTATATCGTTTAAACCGGTTCCATCCGGTTTTATCCAGTTTATACCATTTCAATCCGGTTTTATCCGCTTTAAACCGGTTCAATCAGGTTCTATCCAGTTTAAACTGGTTCTAACCGGTTTTATCTGGTTTAAACCGGTTTAAACCGGTTCAATCCAGTTCTCTCCGTTTTAAACCGGTTTAAAACGGTCCAATCCGGTTCTCTCCGGTTTAAACCAGTTTAAACCGGTTCAATCCGGTTTTAACCGGATTAAAACGGTTCAATCCGGTTTTATCTGGTTTAAACCATTAAAATCCGGTTTTATCCATTTTCAACCGGATTAAACTGGTTCAATCCGGTTTTATCCAGTTTAATCCGGTTCAATATGGTTTTATCCGGTTTAAACCGGTGGAAACCGGTTCAATCTGGTTTTATCCGGTTCAAAAGGCTTCTATCCGGTTTTATGCCCTTTAAACCAGTTTTAACCAGTTCAATCCGGTTTTATCCAGATTAAACCAGTTAAATCCGTTTTTATCCGGTTTTATCCGGTTTAAACCAGTTCAATCCGGTTTTATCGGGTTTAAACCGGTTCAATCCGGTTCTATCCAGTTTAAACTGGTTCTGTCCGGTTTTATCCGTTTTAAACCGGTTTAAACCGGTTCAATGCAGTTTTATCCGGTTTAAAACGGTTCTATGCGTTTTTATCTGGTTTAAAAAGGTTTAAACCGGTTCAATCCGGTTCTCTCCGGTTTAAACCGGTTTACATCTGTTCAATCTGATTCTCTCCAGTTTAAACCACTTTAAACCAGTTCAATCCGGTTTGATCCGGTTTAAACCGGTTCAATCCGGTTTTATCTGGTTTAAACCAGTTCAATCCGGTTTTATGCAGTTTCAACCGGTTCTATCCGGTTCAATCCGGTTTAAACCGGTTAAAACCGGTTCTATCTGGTTTTATCCGGTTTAAACCGGTTCAATCTGGTTTTATCCGGTTTAAACCTGTTTAAACCGGTTCAATCCGGTTTTATTCGCTTTAAACTGTTTCAATCCGGTTTTGCCCGGTTTAAACCGGTTTAAACCGGTTCAATCCGGTTTTATCAGGTTCAATCCGGTTTAAACCGGTCTAAGCCGGTTCAATCTGGTTTAATCTGGTTTAAACCGGTTCAGTCTGGTTTTACCCGGTATAAACCGGTTTAAACCGGTTCAATCGGGTTTTATCCGGTTTAATCAGGTTAAAACCGGTTAAAACCGGTTTTATCCTGATTTATCCGGTTTAAACCGGTTCAATCCGGTTTTATGCGGTTTAAACCGGTTTAAACCGGTTCAATCCAGTTTTATCCGGTTTAAACCGGTTCTATCCGGTTCTATCCGGTTGAAACCGGTTTAAACCGGTTCAATCCGGTTTTGTCCGGTTTAAACCGGGTCAATCCGGTTTTATCCGGTTGAAACCGGTTCAATCCGGTTTTATCCGGTTCAATCCGGTTTTATCCGGTTTAAACCGGTTCAATCCAGTTTTATCCAGTTTAAACCGGTTCTATCCGGTTTAAACTGGTTTAAACTGGTTCAATCCGGTTTAAACCGGATTAAACCGCTTCAATCCGGTTTTATCTGTTTTAAACCGGTTTAAACCAGTTCAATCCGGTTTTATCCGGTTGAAACCGGTTCTATCCGGTTCAATCCGGTTTAAACCGGTTTCAACCGGTTCTATCCGGTTTTATCCGTTTTGAACCCGTTCAATCTGGTTTTATCCGGTTTAAACCAGTTCATTCCGGTTTTATCCAGTTTATACCGGTTTAAACCGGTTCAATCCAGTTTTATCCGGTTTAAACCGGTCTAAGCCGGTTCAATCGTGTTTAATCCGTTTTAAACCGGTTCAATCCGGTTTTATCGGGTTCAATCCGGTTTAAACTGGTTCAATCCGGTTTTATCCGGTTTAAACCGGTTTAAACCGGTTCAATCCGGTTTTATCCGGTTTAAGCCTGTTCTATCTGGTTTAAACCGGTTTAAGCCGGTACATTCCGGTTTTATCTGGCTTAAACCGGTTCAAACCGGTTTTATCCAGTTTAAACCGGTTTAAACCGGTTCAATCCGGTTTTATCCAGTTTAAACCGGTTCTATCTGGTTCTATCTGGTTTAAGCCGGTTTAAACCGGTTCATTCCGGTTTTACCCGGTTTAAACCGGTTCTATCCGGTTCTATCTGGTTTAAGCCGGTTCTATCCGGTTTTATCTGGTTTAAGCCGGTTTAAACCGGTTCATTCCGGTTTTACCCGGTTTAAACCGGTTCTATCCGGTTCTATTTGGTTTAAGCCGGTTTAAACCGGATCATTCCGGTTTTACCCGGTTCCAACCGGTTCTATCCGGTTTAAACCAGTTTAAACCAGTTCATTCCGGTTTCATCCAGTTTATACCAGTTTAAACCGGTTCAATCCAGTTTTAACCGGTTTAAACCGGTCGAAGCCGGTCCAATCCGGTTTAATCCAGTTTCAACCGGTTCAATTCGGTTTTATCCGCTTTAAACCGGTTCAATCCGGTTCTTTCTGGTTGAAACTGGTTTAAACCTGTTCAATCCAGTTTTATCCGGTTTAAACCGGTTCAATCCGGTTTTATCTGGTTTAGACCAGTTTAAAATAGTTCAATCCGGTTTTATCCGGTTTAATCCGGTTTAAACCGGTTCAGTCCGGTTTTATCCGGTTTAAACCGTTTTAAACCGGTTCAATCCGTTTTTATCCGGTTTAAACCGGTTCAATCCGGTTTTATCCAGTTTAAACCGGTTTAAACCAGTTCAATCCGGTTTTATCCAGTTTAAACCGGTTCAATCCGTTTTTATCCGGTTTAAACCGGTTCATTCCAGTTTTATCCGGTTTAAACCGGTTTAAGCTGTTTCAATCCGGTTTTATCCAGTTCAATCTGGTTTAATCCGGTTTAAACCGGTTCAATCCGGTTTTATCCAGTTTAAACCGGTTCTATCCGGTTCAATCTGGTTTAAACTGGTTTAAACTGGTTCAATCCGGTTTAAACCGGATTAAACCGCTTCAATCCGGTTTTATCTGGTTTAAACCGGTTTAAACCAGTTCAATCCGGTTTTATCCGGTTGAAACCGGTTCTATCCGGTTCAATCCGGTTTAAACCCTTTCAATCTGGTTTTATCCGGTTTAAACCAGTTCATTCCGGTTTTATCCAGTTTATACCGGTTTAAACCGGTTCAATCCGGTTTCAACCGGTCTAAGCCGGTTCAATCGGGTTTAATCCGTTTTAAACCGGTTCAATCCGGTTATATCGGGTTCAATCCGGTTTAAACTGGTTCAATCCGGTTTTATCCGGTTTAAACCGGTTCAATCCGGTTTTATCCGGTTTAAGCCTGTTCTATCTGGTTTAAACCGGTTTAAGCCGGTTCATTCCGGTTTTATCTGGTTTAAACCGGTTCAAACCGGTTTTATCCAGTTTAAACCGGTTTAAACCGGTTCAATCCGGTTTTATCCAGTTTAAACCGGTTCTATCCGGTTCTATCTGGTTTAAGCCGGTTTAAACCGGTTCATTCCGCTTTTACCCGGTTTAAACCGGTTCTATCCGGTTCTATCTGGTTTAAGCCGGTTTAAACCGGTTCATTCCGGTTTTACCCGGTTCCAACCGGTTCTATCCGGTTTAAACCGGTTTAAACCAGTTCATTCCGGTTTCATCCAGTTTATACCGGTTTAAACCGGTTCAATCCAGTTTTAACCGGTCTAAGCCGGTCCAATCCGGTTTAATCCAGTTTCAACCGGTTCAATTCGGTTTTATCCGCTTTAAACCGGTTCAATCCGTTTCTTTCCGGTTGAAGCTGGTTTAAACCTGTTCAATCCAGTTTTATCCGGTTTAAACCGGTTCAATCCGGTTTTATCTGGTTTAGACCAGTTTAAAATAGTTCAATCCGGTTTTATCCGGTTTAAACCGGTTCAGTCCGGTTTTATCCGGTTTTAACCGTTTTAAACCGGTTCAATCCGTTTTTATCCGGTTTAATCCGGTTTAAACCGGTTCAATCCGGTTTTATCCAGTTTAAACCGGTTTAAACCAGTTCAATCCGGTTTTATCCAGTTTAAACCGGTTCAATCCATTTTTATCCGGTTTAAACCGGTTCATTCCGGTTTTATCTGGTTTAAACCGGTTTAAGCTGTTTCAATCCGGTTTTATCCGGTTTAAACCGGTTTAAGCCGGTTCAATCTGGTTTTATCCGGTTTAAACCGGTTCTATCCGGTTTAAACCAGTTAGCCCGGTTCAATCTGGTTTTATCCGGTTTAAACCGGTCTTATCCGGTTTAAACCGTTTTAAGCTGGTTCATTCCGGGTTTATCAGGTTTAAACCGGTTTAAACCGGTTAAATCCGTTTTTATCCGGTTTTATCAGGTTTAAACCGTTTCAAACCGGTTTTATTCGTTTTAAACCGGTTTAATACGGTTAAAACCGGTTTTATCCGGTTTAAACCGGTTTAAGCCGGTTCTATCTGGTTTAAAACGGTTTAAGCCGGTTCATTCCGGTTTTATCCGGTTTAAACGGGTTTAAGCCGGTTCTATCTGGTTTAAACCGGTTTAAGCCGGTTCAATCCGGTTTTATCCGGTTTAAACCGGTTTAAGCCGGTTCTATCTGGTTTAAACCGGTTTAAGCCGGTTCAATCCAGTTTTATCCGGTTTAAACCGGTTTAAGCCGGTTCTCTCTGGTTTAAACTGGTTTAAGCCGGTTCATTCCGGTTTTATCCGGTTTAAACGGGTTTAAGCCGGTTCTATCTGGTTTAAACCGGTTTAAGCCGGTTCAATCCGGTTTTATCCCGTTGAAACCGGTTTAAGCCGGTTCTCTCTGGTTTAAACTGGTTTAAGCCGGTTCATTCCGGTTTTATCCGGTTTAATCCGGTTTAAACCGGTTCAATCCGGTTTTATCCGGTTTAAACCGGTTTAAACCGGTTCAATCCGGTTTTATCGGGTTCAATCCGGTTGAAACCGGTTCTATCCGGTTTAAACTGGTTTAAAGTGGTTCAATCCGGTTTTATCCACTTTAAGCCTGTTCTATCTGGTTTAAACTGGTTTACGCCGGTTCATTCCGGTTTTATCTGGTTTAAACCTGTCCAAACCGTTTTTATCCAGTTTAAACCGGTTTAAACCGGTTTAATCCGGTTTTATCCAGTGTAAACCGGTTCTATCAGGTTCTATCTGGTTTAAGCCCGTTTAAACCGGTTCATTCCGGTTTTATCCGGTTTAAACCGGTTCAATCCGCTTTTATCCGGTTTAAACCGGTTCAATCCGGTTTTATCCAGTTTAAACCGGTTCTATCTGGTTCTATCTGGTTTAAGCCGGTTTAAACCGGTTCATTCCGGTTTTACCCGGTTTAAACCGGTTCTATCCGGTTCTATCTGGTTTAAGCCGGTTCTATCCGGTTTTATCTGGTTTAAGCCGGTTTAAACCGGTTCATTCCGGTTTTACCCGGTTTAAACCGGTTCTATCCGGTTCTATTTGGTTTAAGCCGGTTTAAACCGGATCATTCCGGTTTTACCCGGTTCCAACCGGTTCTATCCGGTTTAAACCAGTTTAAACCAGTTCATTCCGGTTTCATCCAGTTTATACCAGTTTAAACCGGTTCAATCCAGTTTTAACCGGTTTAAACCGGTCGAAGCCGGTCCAATCCGGTTTAATCCAGTTTCAACCGGTTCAATTCGGTTTTATCCGCTTTAAACCGGTTCAATCCGGTTCTTTCTGGTTGAAACTGGTTTAAACCTGTTCAATCCAGTTTTATCCGGTTTAAACCGGTTCAATCCGGTTTTATCTGGTTTAGACCAGTTTAAAATAGTTCAATCCGGTTTTATCCGGTTTAATCCGGTTTAAACCGGTTCAGTCCGGTTTTATCCGGTTTAAACCGTTTTAAACCGGTTCAATCCGTTTTTATCCGGTTTAAACCGGTTCAATCCGGTTTTATCCAGTTTAAACCGGTTTAAACCAGTTCAATCCGGTTTTATCCAGTTTAAACCGGTTCAATCCGTTTTTATCCGGTTTAAACCGGTTCATTCCAGTTTTATCCGGTTTAAACCGGTTTAAGCTGTTTCAATCCGGTTTTATCCAGTTCAATCTGGTTTAATCCGGTTTAAACCGGTTCAATCCGGTTTTATCCAGTTTAAACCGGTTCTATCCGGTTCAATCTGGTTTAAACTGGTTTAAACTGGTTCAATCCGGTTTAAACCGGATTAAACCGCTTCAATCCGGTTTTATCTGGTTTAAACCGGTTTAAACCAGTTCAATCCGGTTTTATCCGGTTGAAACCGGTTCTATCCGGTTCAATCCGGTTTAAACCCTTTCAATCTGGTTTTATCCGGTTTAAACCAGTTCATTCCGGTTTTATCCAGTTTATACCGGTTTAAACCGGTTCAATCCGGTTTCAACCGGTCTAAGCCGGTTCAATCGGGTTTAATCCGTTTTAAACCGGTTCAATCCGGTTATATCGGGTTCAATCCGGTTTAAACTGGTTCAATCCGGTTTTATCCGGTTTAAACCGGTTCAATCCGGTTTTATCCGGTTTAAGCCTGTTCTATCTGGTTTAAACCGGTTTAAGCCGGTTCATTCCGGTTTTATCTGGTTTAAACCGGTTCAAACCGGTTTTATCCAGTTTAAACCGGTTTAAACCGGTTCAATCCGGTTTTATCCAGTTTAAACCGGTTCTATCCGGTTCTATCTGGTTTAAGCCGGTTTAAACCGGTTCATTCCGCTTTTACCCGGTTTAAACCGGTTCTATCCGGTTCTATCTGGTTTAAGCCGGTTTAAACCGGTTCATTCCGGTTTTACCCGGTTCCAACCGGTTCTATCCGGTTTAAACCGGTTTAAACCAGTTCATTCCGGTTTCATCCAGTTTATACCGGTTTAAACCGGTTCAATCCAGTTTTAACCGGTCTAAGCCGGTCCAATCCGGTTTAATCCAGTTTCAACCGGTTCAATTCGGTTTTATCCGCTTTAAACCGGTTCAATCCGTTTCTTTCCGGTTGAAGCTGGTTTAAACCTGTTCAATCCAGTTTTATCCGGTTTAAACCGGTTCAATCCGGTTTTATCTGGTTTAGACCAGTTTAAAATAGTTCAATCCGGTTTTATCCGGTTTAAACCGGTTCAGTCCGGTTTTATCCGGTTTTAACCGTTTTAAACCGGTTCAATCCGTTTTTATCCGGTTTAATCCGGTTTAAACCGGTTCAATCCGGTTTTATCCAGTTTAAACCGGTTTAAACCAGTTCAATCCGGTTTTATCCAGTTTAAACCGGTTCAATCCATTTTTATCCGGTTTAAACCGGTTCATTCCGGTTTTATCTGGTTTAAACCGGTTTAAGCTGTTTCAATCCGGTTTTATCCGGTTTAAACCGGTTTAAGCCGGTTCAATCTGGTTTTATCCGGTTTAAACCGGTTCTATCCGGTTTAAACCAGTTAGCCCGGTTCAATCTGGTTTTATCCGGTTTAAACCGGTCTTATCCGGTTTAAACCGTTTTAAGCTGGTTCATTCCGGGTTTATCAGGTTTAAACCGGTTTAAACCGGTTAAATCCGTTTTTATCCGGTTTTATCAGGTTTAAACCGTTTCAAACCGGTTTTATTCGTTTTAAACCGGTTTAATACGGTTAAAACCGGTTTTATCCGGTTTAAACCGGTTTAAGCCGGTTCTATCTGGTTTAAAACGGTTTAAGCCGGTTCATTCCGGTTTTATCCGGTTTAAACGGGTTTAAGCCGGTTCTATCTGGTTTAAACCGGTTTAAGCCGGTTCAATCCGGTTTTATCCGGTTTAAACCGGTTTAAGCCGGTTCTATCTGGTTTAAACCGGTTTAAGCCGGTTCAATCCAGTTTTATCCGGTTTAAACCGGTTTAAGCCGGTTCTCTCTGGTTTAAACTGGTTTAAGCCGGTTCATTCCGGTTTTATCCGGTTTAAACGGGTTTAAGCCGGTTCTATCTGGTTTAAACCGGTTTAAGCCGGTTCAATCCGGTTTTATCCCGTTGAAACCGGTTTAAGCCGGTTCTCTCTGGTTTAAACTGGTTTAAGCCGGTTCATTCCGGTTTTATCCGGTTTAATCCGGTTTAAACCGGTTCAATCCGGTTTTATCCGGTTTAAACCGGTTTAAACCGGTTCAATCCGGTTTTATCGGGTTCAATCCGGTTGAAACCGGTTCTATCCGGTTTAAACTGGTTTAAAGTGGTTCAATCCGGTTTTATCCACTTTAAGCCTGTTCTATCTGGTTTAAACTGGTTTACGCCGGTTCATTCCGGTTTTATCTGGTTTAAACCTGTCCAAACCGTTTTTATCCAGTTTAAACCGGTTTAAACCGGTTTAATCCGGTTTTATCCAGTGTAAACCGGTTCTATCAGGTTCTATCTGGTTTAAGCCCGTTTAAACCGGTTCATTCCGGTTTTATCCGGTTTAAACCGGTTCAATCCGCTTTTATCCGGTTTAAACCGGTTCTATCCGGTTTTATCCGGTTTAAACCCGTTCAATCAAGTTTTATCCGGTTTAAACCGGTTTAAACCGGTTAAAACCGGTTCTATCTGGTTTTATCCGGTTTAAACCGGTTCAATCTGGTTTTATCCGGTTTAAACCTGTTCAATCCGGTTTTATCCGCTTTAAACTGTTTCAATCCGGTTTTATCCGGTTTAAACCGGTTTAAACCGGTTCAATCCGGTTTTATCAGGTTCAATCCGTTTTAAACCGGTTCTATTCGGTTTTATCCGGTTAAAACCGGTCTAAGCCGGTTCAATCCGGTTTAATCCGGTTTAAACCGGTTCAGTCTGGTTTTATCCGGTATAAACCGGTTTAAACCGGTTCAATCGGGTTTTATCCGGTTTAAACAGGTTTAAACCGGTTAAAACCGGTTTTATCCTGATTTATCCGGTTTAAACCGGTTCAATCCGGTTTTATGCGGTTTAAACCGGTTTAAACCGGTTCAATCCGGTTTTGTCCGGTTTAAACCGGGTCAATCCGGTTTTATCCGGTTTAAACGGGTTTAAGCCGGTTCTATCTGGTTTAAACTGGTTTAAGCCGGTTCAATCCGGTTTAAACCGGTTTAAGCCGGTTCTATCTGGTTTAAACCGGTTTAAGCCGGTTCAATCCGGTTTTATCCGGTTTAAACCATTAAAATCCGGTTTTATCCATTTTCAACCGCATTAAACTGGTTCAATCCGGTTTTATCCAGTTTAATCCGGTTCAATATGGTTTTATCCGGTTTAAACCGGTGGAAACCGGTTCAATCTGGTTTTATCCGGTTCAAACGGGTTCTATCCGGTTTTATGCCCTTTAAAGCAGTTTTAACCAGTTCAATCCGGTTTTATCCAGATTAAACCAGTTAAATCCGTTTTTATCCGGTTTTATCCGGTTTAAACCGGTTCAATCCGGTTTTATCGGGTTTAAACCGGTTCAATCCGGTTCTATCCAGTTTAAACTGGTTCTGTCCGGTTTTATCCGTTTTAAACCGGTTTAAACCGGTTCAATGCAGTTTTATCCGGTTTAAAACGGTTCTATGCGTTTTTATCTGGTTTAAAAAGGTTTAAACCGGTTCAATCCGGTTCTCTCCGGTTTAAACCGGTTTACATCTGTTCAATCTGATTCTCTCCAGTTTAAACCACTTTAAACCAGTTCAATCCGGTTTGATCCGGTTTAAACCGGTTCAATCCGGTTTTATCTGGTTTAAACCAGTTCAATCCGGTTTTATGCAGTTTCAACCGGTTCTATCCGGTTCAATCCGGTTTAAATCGGTTAAAACCAGTTCTATCTGGTTTTATCCGGTTTAAACCGGTTCAATCTGGTTTTATCCGGTTTAAACCTGTTCAATCCTGTTTTATCCGCTTTAAACTGTTTCAATCCGGTTTTATCCGGTTTAAACTGGTTTAAACCGGTTCAATCCGGTTTTATCAGGTTCAATCCGGTTTAAACCGGTTCTATTCGGTTTTATCCGGTTAAAACCGGTCTAAGCCGGTTCAATCCGGTTTAATCCGGTTTAAACCGGTTCAGTCTGGTTTTATCCGGTATAAACCGGTTTAAACCGGTTCAATCGGGTTTTATCCGGTTTAAACAGGTTTAAACCGGTTAAAACCGGTTTTATCCTGATTTATCCGGTTTAAACCGGTTCAATCCGGTTTTATGCGGTTTAAACCGGTTTAAACCGGTTCAATCCGGTTTTATCCGGTTTAAACCGGTTCTATCCGGTTCTATCTGGTTTAAACCGGTTTAAACCGGTTCAATCCGGTTTTGTCCGGTTTAAACCGGGTCAATCCGGTTTTAACCGGTTGAAACCGGTTCAATCCGGTTTTATCCGGTTCAATCCGGTTTTATCCGGTTTAAATCGGTTTAATCCGGTTTTATCCGGTTTAAACCGGTTCAATCCGGTTTTATCCGGTTCAATCTGGTTTCATCCGGTTTTATCCGGTTTAAACCGGTTCAATCCGGTTCTATCCAGTTTAAACTGGTTCTGTCCGGTTTCATCCAGTTTATACCGGTTTAAACCGGTTCAATCCAGTTTTAACCGGTTTAAACCGGTCTAAGCCGGTCCAATCCGGTTTAATCCAGTTTCAACCGGTTCAATTCGGTTTTATCCGCTTTAAACCGGTTCAATCCGTTTCTTTCCGGTTGAAACTGGTTTAAACCTGTTCAATCCAGTTTTATCCGGTTTAAACCGGTTCAATCCGGTTTTATCTGGTTTAGACCAGTTTAAAATAGTTCAATCCGGTTTTATCCGGTTTAATCCGGTTTAAACCGGTTCAGTCCGGTTTTATCCGGTTTAAACCGTTTTAAACCGGTTCAATCCGTTTTTATCCGGTTTAATCCGGTTTAAACCGGTTCAATCCGGTTTTATCCAGTTTAAACCGGTTTAAACCAGTTCAATCCGGTTTTATCCAGTTTAAACCGGTTCAATCCGTTTTTATCCGGTTTAAACCGGTTCATTCCGGTTTTATCCGGTTTAAACCGGTTTAAGCTGTTTCAATCCGGTTTTATCCGGTTCAATCTGGTTTAATCCGGTTTTATCCGGTTTAAACCGGTTCAATCCGGTTTTATCCAGTTTAAACCGGTTCTATCCGGTTTAAACTAGTTAGCCTGGTTCAATCTGGTTTTATCCGGTTTAAACCGGTCTTATCCGGTTTAAACCGTTTTAAGCTGGTTCATTCCGGGTTTATCAGGTTTAAACCGGTTTAAACCGGTTAAATCCGTTTTTATCCGGTTTTATCAGGTTTAAACCGTTTCAAACCGGTTTTATTCGTTTTAAACCGGTTTAATACGGTTCAATCCGGTTTTATCCGGTTTAAACCGGTTTAAGCCGGTTCTATCTGGTTTAAAACGGTTTAAGCCGGTTCATTCCGGTTTTATCCGGTTTAAACGGGTTTAAGCCCGTTCTATCTGGTTTAAACTGGTTTAAGCCGGTTCAATCCGGTTTTATCCGGTTTAAACCGGTTTAAGCCGGTTCTATCTGGTTTAAACCGGTTTAAGCCGGTTCAATCCGGTTTTATCCGGTTTAAACCGGTTTAAGCCGGTTCTCTCTGGTTTAAACTGGTTTAAGCCGGTTCATTCCGGTTTTATCCGGTTTAAACTGGTTTAAGCCGGTTCAATCCGGTTTTATCCGGTTTAAACGGGTTTGAGCCGGATCATACCGGTTTTATCCAGTTTAAACGGGTTTAAGCCGGTTCTATCTGGTTTAAACCGGTTTAAGCCGGTTCAATCCGGTTTTATCCCGTTGAAACCGGTTTAAGCCGGTTCTCTCTGGTTTAAACTGGTTTAAGCCAGTTCATTCCGGTTTTATCCGGTTTAATCCGGTTTAAACCGGTTCAATCCGCTTTTATCCGGTTTAAACCGGTTTAAACCGGTTCAATCCGGTTTTATCGGGTTCAATCCGGTTGAAACCGGTTCTATCCGGTTTAAACCGGTTTAAACTGGTTCAATCCGGTTTTATCCACTTTAAGCCTGTTCTATCTGGTTTAAACCGGTTTACGCCGGTTCATTCCGGTTTTATCTGGTTTAAACCTGTTCAAACCGTTTTTATCCAGTTGAAACCGGTTTAAACCGGTTTAATCCGGTTTTATCCAGTTTAAACCGGTTCTATCAGGTTCTATCTGGTTTAAGCCCGTTTAAACCGGTTCATTCCAGTTTTATCCGGTTTAAACAGGTTTAATCCGGTTTTATGTGGTTTAAACCGGTTCAATCCGCTTTTATCCGGCTTAAACCGGTTCAATCCGTTTTTATCCGGTTTAAACCCGTTCAATCAAGTTTTATCCGGTTTACACCGGTTTAAACCGGTTCAATCCGGTTTTGTCTGGTTTAAACCGGTTTGAACCGGTTCAATCCGGTTTTATCCGGTTTAAACCGGTTCTATCTGGTTTTATCCGGTTTAAACAGGTTTAAACCGGTTCAAGCCGGTTTTATCCAGTTTAAACAGTTCAATCCGGTTTTATCGGGTTTAAACCGGTTCGATCTGTTTTTATCCGGTATAAACCAGTTTAAACGGGGTCAATCCAGTTTCAGTCGGTTTAAACCAGTTCAATCCGGTTTTATCGGGTTGAAACTGGTTCAATCAGGATTTATCCGGTTTAATCCGGTTCTATCTGGTTTTATCCGATCTAAACAGGTTTAAACCAGTTCAATGCGGTTCTATCCGGTTTAAACCGGTTCTATCTGGTTTTATCCGGATTAAACCGGTTCTATCCGGTTTTATCCGGATTAAACCAGTTCAATCCGGTTTTATCCGGTTTAAACCAGTTAAATCCGTTTTTGTCCGGTTTAAACCGGTTTATACCAGTTCAATCCGGTTTTATATCGTTTAAACCGGTTCCATCCGGTTTTATCCAGTTTATACCATTTCAGTCTGGTTTTATCCGCTTTAAACCGGTTCAATCAGGTTCTATCCAGTTTAAACTGGTTCTAACCGGTTTTATCTGGTTTAAACCGGTTTAAACCGGTTCAATCCAGTTCTCTCCGTTTTAAACCGGTTTAAAACGGTCCAATCCGGTTCTCTCCGGTTTAAACCAGTTTAAACCGGTTCAATCCGGTTTTAACCGGATTAAAACGGTTCAATCCGGTTTTATCTGGTTTAAACCATTAAAATCCGGTTTTATCCATTTTCAACTGGATTAAACTGGTTCAATCCGGTTTTATCCAGTTTAATCCGGTTCAATATGGTTTTATCCGGTTTAAACCGGTGGAAACCGGTTCAATCTGGTTTTATCCGGTTCAAACGGGTTCCATCCGGTTTTATGCCCTTTAAAGCAGTTTTAACCAGTTCAATCCGGTTTTATCCAGATTAAACCAGTTAAATCCGTTTTTATCCGGTTTTATCCGGTTTAAACCGGTTCAATCCGGTTTTATCGGGTTTAAACCGGTTCAATCCGTTTCTATCCAGTTTAAACTGGTTCTGTCTGGTTTTATCCGTTTTAAACCGGTTTAAACCGGTTCAATGCAGTTTTATCCGGTTTAAAACGGTTCTATGCGTTTTTATCTGGTTTAAAAAGGTTTAAACCGGTTCAATCCGGTTCTCTCCGGTTTAAACCGGTTTACATCTGTTCAATCTGATTCTCTCCAGTTTAAACCACTTTAAACCAGTTCAATCCGGTTTGATCCGGTTTAAACCGGTTCAATCCGGTTTTATCTGGTTTAAACCAGTTCAATCCGGTTTTATGCAGTTTCAACCGGTTCTATCCGGTTCAATCCGGTTTAAATCGGTTAAAACCAGTTCTATCTGGTTTTATCCGGTTTAAACCGGTTCAATCTGGTTTTATCCGGTTTAAACCTGTTCAATCCGGTTTTATCCGCTTTAAACTGTTTCAATCCGGTTTTATCCGGTTTAAACTGGTTTAAACCGGTTCAATCCGGTTTTATCAGGTTCAATCCGGTTTAAACCGGTTCTATTCGGTTTTATCCGGTTAAAACCGGTCTAAGCCGGTTCAATCCGGTTTAATCCGGTTTAAACCGGTTCAGTCTGGTTTTATCCGGTATAAACCGGTTTAAACCGGTTCAATCGGGTTTTATCCGGTTTAAACGGGTTTAAACCGGTTAAAACCGGTTTTATCCTGATTTATCCGGTTTAAACCGGTTCAATCCGGTTTTATGCGGTTTAAACCGGTTTAAACCGGTTCAATCCGGTTTTATCCGGTTTAAACCGGTTCTATCCGGTTCTATCTGGTTTAAACCGGTTTAAACCGGTTCAATCCGGTTTTGTCCGGTTTAAACCGGGTCAATCCGGTTTTAACCGGTTGAAACCGGTTCAATCCGGTTTTATCCGGTTCAATCCGGTTTTATCCGGTTTAAATCGGTTTAATCCGGTTTTATCCGGTTTAAACCGGTTCAATCCGGTTTTATCCGGTTCAATCTGGTTTCATCCGGTTTTATCCGGTTTAAACCGGTTCAATCCGGTTTTATCCAGTTTAAACCGGTTCTATCCGGTTCAATCTGGTTTAAACTGGTTTAAACTGGTTCAATCCGGTTTAAACCGGATTAAACCGCTTCAATCCGGTTTTACCTGGTTTAAACCGGTTTAAACCAGTTCAATCCGGTTTTATCCGGTTGAAACCGGTTCTATCCGGTTCAATCCTGTTTAAACCCGTTCAATCTGGTTTTATCCCGTTTAAACCAGTTCATTCCGGTTTTATCCAGTTTATACCGGTTTAAACCGGTTCAATCCAGTTTTATCCGGTTTAAACCGGTCTAAGCCGGTTCAATCGTGTTTAATCCGTTTTAAACCGGTTCAATCCGGTTTTATCGGGTTCAATCCGGTTTAAACTGGTTCAATCCGGTTTTATCCGGTTTAAACCGGTTTAAACCGGTTCAATCCGGTTTTATCCGGTTTAAGCCTGTTCTATCTGGTTTAAACCGGTTTAAGCCGGTACATTCCGGTTTTATCTGGCTTAAACCGGTTCAAACCGGTTTTATCCAGTTTAAACCGGTTTAAACCGGTTCAATCCGGTTTTATCCAGTTTAAACCGGTTCTATCTGGTTCTATCTGGTTTAAGCCGGTTTAAACCGGTTCATTCCGGTTTTACCCGGTTTAAACCGGTTCTATCCGGTTCTATCTGGTTTAAGCCGGTTCTATCCGGTTTTATCTGGTTTAAGCCGGTTTAAACCGGTTCATTCCGGTTTTACCCGGTTTAAACCGGTTCTATCCGGTTCTATTTGGTTTAAGCCGGTTTAAACCGGATCATTCCGGTTTTACCCGGTTCCAACCGGTTCTATCCGGTTTAAACCAGTTTAAACCAGTTCATTCCGGTTTCATCCAGTTTATACCAGTTTAAACCGGTTCAATCCAGTTTTAACCGGTTTAAACCGGTCTAAGCCGGTCCAATCCGGTTTAATCCAGTTTCAACCGGTTCAATTCGGTTTTATCCGCTTTAAACCGGTTCAATCCGGTTCTTTCCGGTTGAAACTGGTTTAAACCTGTTCAATCCAGTTTTATCCGGTTTAAACCGGTTCAATCCGGTTTTATCTGGTTTAGACCAGTTTAAAATAGTTCAATCCGGTTTTATCCGGTTTAATCCGGTTTAAACCGGTTCAGTCCGGTTTTATCCGGTTTAAACCGTTTTAAACCGGTTCAATCCGTTTTTATCCGGTTTAAACCGGTTCAATCCGGTTTTATCCAGTTTAAACCGGTTTAAACCAGTTCAATCCGGTTTTATCCAGTTTAAACCGGTTCAATCCGTTTTTATCCGGTTTAAACCGGTTCATTCCGGTTTTATCCGGTTTAAACCGGTTTAAGCTGTTTCAATCCGGTTTTATCCAGTTCAATCTGGTTTAATCCGGTTTAAACCGGTTCAATCCGGTTTTATCCAGTTTAAACCGGTTCTATCCGGTTCAATCTGGTTTAAACTGGTTTAAACTGGTTCAATCCGGTTTAAACCGGATTAAACCGCTTCAATCCGGTTTTATCTGGTTTAAACCGGTTTAAACCAGTTCAATCCGGTTTTATCCGGTTGAAACCGGTTCTATCCGGTTCAATCCGGTTTAAACCCTTTCAATCTGGTTTTATCCGGTTTAAACCAGTTCATTCCGGTTTTATCCAGTTTATACCGGTTTAAACCGGTTCAATCCGGTTTCAACCGGTCTAAGCCGGTTCAATCGGGTTTAATCCGTTTTAAACCGGTTCAATCCGGTTTTATCGGGTTCAATCCGGTTTAAACTGGTTCAATCCGGTTTTATCCGGTTTAAACCGGTTCAATCCGGTTTTATCCGGTATAAGCCTGTTCTATCTGGTTTAAACCGGTTTAAGCCGGTTCATTCCGGTTTTATCTGGTTTAAACCGGTTCAAACCGGTTTTATCCAGTTTAAACCGGTTTAAACCGGTTCAATCCGGTTTTATCCAGTTTAAACCGGTTCTATCCGGTTCTATCTGGTTTAAGCCGGTTTAAACCGGTTCATTCCGCTTTTACCCGGTTTAAACCGGTTCTATCCGGTTCTATCTGGTTTAAGCCGGTTTAAACCGGTTCATTCCGGTTTTACCCGGTTCCAACCGGTTCTATCCGGTTTAAACCGGTTTAAACCAGTTCATTCCGGTTTCATCCAGTTTATACCGGTTTAAACCGGTTCAATCCAGTTTTAACCGGTCTAAGCCGGTCCAATCCGGTTTAATCCAGTTTCAACCGGTTCAATTCGGTTTTATCCGCTTTAAACCGGTTCAATCCGTTTCTTTCCGGTTGAAGCTGGTTTAAACCTGTTCAATCCAGTTTTATCCAGTTTAAACCGGTTCAATCCGGTTTTATCTGGTTTAGACCAGTTTAAAATAGTTCAATCCGGTTTTATCCGGTTTAAACCGGTTCAGTCCGGTTTTATCCGGTTTTAACCGTTTTAAACCGGTTCAATCCGTTTTTATCCGGTTTAATCCGGTTTAAACCGGTTCAATCCGGTTTTATCCAGTTTAAACCGGTTTAAACCAGTTCAATCCGGTTTTATCCAGTTTAAACCGGTTCAATCCATTTTTATCCGGTTTAAACCGGTTCATTCCGGTTTTATCTGGTTTAAACCGGTTTAAGCTGTTTCAATCCGGTTTTATCCGGTTTAAACCGGTTTAAGCCGGTTCAATCTGGTTTTATCCGGTTTAAACCGGTTCTATCCGGTTTAAACCAGTTAGCCCGGTTCAATCTGGTTTTATCCGGTTTAAACCGGTTTAAACCAGTTCAATCCGGTTTTATCCGGTTTAAACCGGTTCATTCCGGTTTTAACCGGTTTTAACCGGTTTAAGCTGTTTCAATCCGGTTTTATCCAGTTTAAACCGGTTTAAGCCGGTTCAATCTGGTTTTATCCGGTTTAAACCGGTCTTATCCGGTTTAAACCGTTTTAAGCTGGTTCATTCCGGGTTTATCAGGTTTAAACCGGTTTAAACCGGTTAAATCCGTTTTTATCCGGTTTTATCAGGTTTAAACCGTTTCAAACCGGTTTTATTCGTTTTAAACCGGTTTAATACGGTTCAATCCGGTTTTATCCGGTTTAAACCGGTTTAAGCCGGTTCTATCTGGTTTAAAACGGTTTAAGCCGGTTCATTCCGGTTTTATCCGGTTTAAACGGTTTACGCCGGTTCTATCGGGTTTAAACCGGTTTAAGCCGGTTCAATCCGGTTTTATCCGGTTTAAACCGGTTTAAGCCGGTTCTATCTGGTTTAAACCGGTTTAAGCCGGTTCAATCTGGTTTTATCCGGTTTAAACCGGTTTAAGCCGGTTCTCTCTGGTTTAAACTGGTTTAAGCCGGTTCATTCCGGTTTTATCCGGTTTAAACTGGTTTAAGCCGGTTCAATCCGGTTTTATCCGGTTTAAACTGGTTTAAGCCGGATCATACCGGTTTTATCCGGTTTAAACGGGTTTAAGCCGGTTCAATCCGGTTTTATCCCGTTGAAACCGGTTTAAGCCGGTTCTCTCTGGTTTAAACTGGTTTAAGCCGGTTCATTCCGGTTTTATCCGGTTTAATCCGGTTTAAACCGGTTCAATCCGGTTTTATCCGGTTTAAACCTGTTTAAACCGGTTCAATCCGGTTTTATCGGGTTCAATCCGGTTGAAACCGGTTCTATCCAGTTTAAACCGGTTTAAACTGGTTCAATCCGGTTTTATCCACTTTAAGCCTGTTCTATCTGGTTTAAACCGGTTTACGCCGGTTCATTCCGGTGTTATCTGGTTTAAACCTGTTCAAACCGTTTTTATCCAGTTTAAACCGGTTTAAACCGGTTTAATCCGGTTTTATCCAGTTTAAACCTGTTCTATCAGGTTCTATCTGGTTTAAGCCCGTTTAAACCGGTTCATTCCGGTTTTATCCGGTTTAAACCGGTTTAATCCGGTTTTATCTGGTTTAAACCGGTTCAATCCGCTTTTATCCGGTTTAAACCGGTTCAATCCGGTTTTATCCGGTTTAAACCCGTTCAATCAAGTTTTATCCGGTTTAAACCGGTTTAAACCGGTTCAATCCGGTTTTGTCTGGTTTAAACCGGTTTCAACCGGTTCAATCCGGTTTTATCCGGTTTAAACCGGTTCTATCTGTTTTTATCCGGTTTAAACAGGTTTAAACCGGTTCAAGCCGGTTTTATCCAGTTTAAATAGTTCAATCCGGTTTTATCGGGTTTAAACCGGTTCGATCTGTTTTTATCCGGTATAAACCGGTTTAAACGGGGTCAATCCAGTTTCAGTCGGTTTAAACCAGTTCAATCCGGTTTTATCGGGTTGAAACTGGTTCAATCAGGATTTATCCGGTTTAATCCGGTTCTATCTGGTTTTATCCGATTTAAACAGGTTTAAACCAGTTCAATGCGGTTCTATCCGGTTTAAACCGGTTCTATCTGGTTTTATCCGGATTAAACCGGTTCTATCCGGTTTTATCCGGATTAAACCAGTTCAATCCGGTTTTATCCGGTTTAAACCAGTTAAATCCGTTTTTGTCCGGTTTAAACCGGTTTATACCAGTTCAATCCGGTTTTATATCGTTTAAACCGGTTCCATCCGGTTTTATCCAGTTTATACCATTTCAATCCGGTTTTATCCGCTTTAAACCGGTTCAATCAGGTTCTATCCAGTTTAAACTGGTTCTAACCGGTTTTGTCTGGTTTAAACCGGTTTAAACCGGTTCAATCCAGTTCTCTCCATTTTAAACCGGTTTAAAATGGTCCAATCCGGTTCTCTCCGGTTTAAACCAGTTTAAACCGGTTCAATCCGGTTTTAACCGGATTAAAACGGTTCAATCCGGTTTTATCTGGTTTAAACCATTAAAATCCGGTTTTATCCATTTTCAACCGGATTAAACTGGTTCAATCCGGTTTTATCCAGTTTAATCCGGTTCAATATGGTTTTATCCGGTTTAAACCGGTGGAAACCGGTTCAATCTGGTTTTATCCGGTTCAAACGGGTTCTATCCGGTTTTATGCCCTTTAAACCAGTTTTAACCAGTTCAATCCGGTTTTATCCAGATTAAACCAGTTAAATCCGTTTTTATCCGGTTTTATCCGGTTTAAACCGGTTCAATCCGGTTTTATCGGGTTTAAACTGGTTCAATCCGGTTCTATCCAGTTTAAACTGGTTCTGTCCGGTTTCATCCAGTTTATACCGGTTTAAACTGGTTCAATCCAGTTTTAACCGGTTTAAACCGGTCTAAGCCGGTCCAATCCGGTTTAATCCAGTTTCAACCGGTTCAATTCGGTTTTATCCGCTTTAAACCGGTTCAATCCGTTTCTTTCCGGTTGAAACTGGTTTAAACCTGTTCAATCCAGTTTTATCCGGTTTAAACCGGTTCAATCCGGTTTTATCTGGTTTAGACCAGTTTAAAATAGTTCAATCCGGTTTTATCCGGTTTAATCCGGTTTAAACCGGTTCAGTCCGGTTTTATCCGGTTTAAACCGTTTTAAACCGGTTCAATCCGTTTTTATCCGGTTTAATCCGGTTTAAACCGGTTCAATCCGGTTTTATCCAGTTTAAACCGGTTTAAACCAGTTCAATCCGGTTTTATCCAGTTTAAACCGGTTCAATCCGTTTTTATCCGGTTTAAACCGGTTCATTCCAGTTTTATCCGGTTTTATCCGTTTTAAACCGGTTCAATCCGGTTTTATCCGGTTCAATCTGGTTTAATCCGGTTTTATCCGGTTTAAACCGGTTCAATCCGGTTTTTTCCAGTTTAAACCGGTTCTATCCGGTTCAATCTGGTTTAAACTGGTTTAAACTGGTTCAATCCGGTTTAAACCGGATTAAACCGCTTCAATCCGGTTTTATCTGGTTTAAACCGGTTTAAACCAGTTCAATCCGGTTTTATCCGGTTGAAACCGGTTCTATCCGGTTCAATCCGGTTTAAACCCGTTCAATCTGGTTTTATCCGGTTTAAACCAGTTCATTCCGGTTTTATCCAGTTTATACCGGTTTAAACCGGTTCAATCCAGTTCTCTCCGTTTTAAACCGGTTTAAAACGGTCCAATCCGGTTCTCTCCGGTTTAAAACGGTTCTATGCGTTTTTATCTGGTTTAAAAAGGTTTAAACCGGTTCAATCCGGTTCTCTCCGGTTTAAACCGGTTTACATCTGTTCAATCTGATTCTCTCCAGTTTAAACCACTTTAAACCAGTTCAATCTGGTTTGATCCGGTTTAAACCGGTTCAATCCGGTTTTATCTGGTTTAAACCAGTTCAATCCGGTTTTATGCAGTTTCAACCGGTTCTATCCGGTTCAATCCGGTTTAAACCGGTTAAAACCGGTTCTATCTGGTTTTATCCGGTTTAAACCGGTTCAATCTGGTTTTATCCGGTTTAAACCTGTTTAAACCGGTTCAATCCGGTTTTATTCGCTTTAAACTGTTTCAATCCGGTTTTGCCCGGTTTAAACCGGTTGAAACCGGTTCAATCCGGTTTTATCAGGTTCAATCCGGTTTAAACCGGTCTAAGCCGGTTCAATCTGGTTTAATCCGGTTTAAACCGGTTCAGTCTGGTTTTACCCGGTATAAACCGGTTTAAACCGGTTCAATCGGGTTTTATCCGGTTTAAACAGGTTAAAACCGGTTAAAACCGGTTTTATCCTGATTTATCCGGTTTAAACCGGTTCAATCCGGTTTTATGCGGTTTAAACCGGTTTAAACCGGTTCAATCCAGTTTTATCCGGTTTAAACCGGTTCTATCCGGTTCTATCCGGTTGAAACCGGTTTAAACCGGTTCAATCCGGTTTTGTCCGGTTTAAACCGGGTCAATCCGGTTTTATCCGGTTTAAACCGGTTCAATCCGGTTTTATCAGGTTCAATCCGGTTGAAACCGGTTCTATTCGGTTTTATCCGGTTAAAACCGGTCTAAGCCGGTTCAATCTGGTTTAATCCGGTTTAAACCGGTTCAGTCTGGTTTTACCCGGTATAAACCGGTTTAAACCGGTTCAATCGGGTTTTATCCGGTTTAAACAGGTTAAAACCGGTTAAAACCGGTTTTATCCTGATTTATCCGGTTTAAACCGGTTCAATCCGGTTTTATGCGGTTTAAACCAGTTTAAACCGGTTCAATCCGGTTTTATCCGGTTTAAACCGGTTCTATCCGGTTCTATCCGGTTGAAACCAGTTTAAACCAGTTCAATTCGGTTTTGTCGGGTTTAAACCGGGTCAATCCGGTTTTAACCGGTTGAAACCGGTTCAATCCGGTTTTATCCGGTTCAATCCGGTTTTATCCGGTTTAAACCGGTTTAAACTGGTTCAATCCGGTTTAAACCGGATTAAACCGCTTCAATCCGGTTTTATCTGGTTTAAACCGGTTCAATCCGTTTTTATCCAGTTTAAACCAGTTCTATCCGGTTTAAACCGGTTTAAAATGGTTCAATCCGGTTTAAACCGGATTAAACCGCTTCAATCCGGTTTTATCTGGTTTAAACCGGTTTAAACCAGTTCAATCCGGTTTTATCCGGTTGAAACCGGTTCTATCCGGTTCAATGCGGTTTAAACCGGTTTCAACCGGTTCTATCCGGTTTTATCCGTTTTAAACCCGTTCAATCTGGTTTTATCCGGTTTAAACCAGTTCATTCCGGTTTTATCCAGTTTATACCAGTTTAAACCGGTTCAATCCGGTTTTATCCGGTTTAAACCGGTCTAAGCCGGTTCAATCGGGTTTAATCCGTTTTAAACCGGTTCAATCCGGTTTTATCGGGTTCAATCCGGTTTAAACTGGTTCAATCCGGTTTTATCCGGTTTAAACCGGTTTAAAACGGTTCAATCCGGTTTTATCCGGTTTAAGCCTGTTCTATCTGGTTTAAACCGGTTTAAGCCGGTACATTCCGGTTTTATCTGGCTTAAACCGGTTCAAACCGGTTTTATCCAGTTTAAACCGGTTTAAACCAGTTCAATCCGGTTTTATCCAGTTTAAACCGGTTCTATCCGGTTCTATCTGGTTTAAGCCGGTTTAAACCGGTTCATTCCGGTTTTACCCGGTTTAAACCGGTTCTATCCGGTTCTATCTGGTTTAAGCCGGTTCTATCCGGTTTTATCTGGTTTAAGCCGGTTTAAACCGGTTCATTCCGGTTTTACCCGGTTTAAACCGGTTCTATCCGGTTCTATCTGGTTTAAGCCGGTTTAAACCGGTTCATTCCGGTTTTACCCGGTTCCAACCGGTTCTATCCGGTTTAAACCGGTTTAAACCAGTTCATTCCGGTTTCATCCAGTTTATACCGGTTTAAACCGGTTCAATCCATATTTAACCGGTTTAAACCGGTCTAAGCCGGTCCAATCCGGTTTAATCCAGTTTCAACCGGTTCAATTCGGTTTTATCCGCTTTAAACCGGTTCAATCGGTTCTTTCCGGTTGAAACTGGTTTAAACCTGTTCAATCCAGTTTTATCCGGTTTAAACCGGTTCAATCCGGTTTTATCTGGTTTAGACCAGTTTAAAATAGTTCAATCCGGTTTTATCCGGTTTAATCCGGTTTAGACCGGTTCAGTCCGGTTTTATCCGGTTTAAACCGTTTTAAACCGGTTCAATCCGTTTTTATCCGGTTTAATCCGGTTTAAACCGGTTCAATCCGGTTTTATCCAGTTTAAACCGGTTCAATCCGTTTTTATCCGGTTTAAACCGGTTCATTCCGGTTTTATCCGGTTTAAACCGGTTTAAGCTGTTTCAATCCGGTTTTATCCGGTTCAATCTGGTTTAATCCGGTTTAAACCGGTTCAATCCGGTTTTATCCAGTTTAAACCGGTTCTATCCGGTTCAATCTGGTTTAAACTGGTTTAAACTGGTTCAATCCGGTTTAAACCGGATTAAACCGCTTCAATCCGGTTTTATCTGGTTTAAACCGGTTTAAACCAGTTCAATCCGGTTTTATCCGGTTGAAACCGGTTCTATCCGGTTCAATCCGGTTTAAACCCTTTCAATCTGGTTTTATCCGGTTTAAACCAGTTAATTCCGGTTTTATCCAGTTTATACCGGTTTAAACCGGTTCAATCCGGTTTTATCCGGTTTCAACCGGTCTAAGCTGGTTCAATCGGGTTTAATCCGTTTTAAACCGGTTCAATCCGGTTTTATCGGGTTCAATCCGGTTTAAACTGGTTCAATCCGGTTTTATCCGGTTTAAACCGGTTCAATCCGGTTTTATCCGGTTTAAGCCTGTTCTATCTGGTTTAAACCGGTTTAAGCCGGTTCATTCCGGTTTTATCTGGTTTAAACCGGTTCAAACCGGTTTTATCCAGTTTAAACCGGTTTAAACCGGTTCAATCCGGTTTTACCCGGTTTAAACCGGTTCTATCCGGTTCTATCTGGTTTAAGCCGGTTCTATCCGGTTTTATCTGGTTTAAGCCGGTTTAAACCGGTTCATTCCGGTTTTACCCGGTTTAAACCGGTTCTATCCGGTTCTATATGGTTTAAGCCGGTTTAAACCGGTTCATTCCGGTTTTACCCGGTTCCAACCGGTTCTATCCGGTTTAAACCGGTTTAAACCAGTTCATTCCGGTTTCATCCAGTTTATACCGGTTTAAACCGGTTCAATCCAGTTTTAACCGGTTTAAACCGGTCTAAGCCGGTCCAATCCGGTTTAATCCAGTTTCAACCGGTTCAATTCGGTTTTATCCGCTTTAAAACGGTTCAATCCGGTTCTTTCCGGTGGAAACTGGTTTAAACCTGTTCAATCCGTTTTTATCCGGTTTAAACCGGTTCATTCCGGTTTTATCCGGTTTAAACCGGTTTAAGCTGTTTCAATCCGGTTTTATCCGGTTTAAACCGGTTTAAGCCGGTTCAATCTGGTTTTATCCGGTTTAAACCGGTTCTATCCGGTTTAAAGCAGTTAGCCTGGTTCAACTGGTTTTATCCGGTTTAAACCGGTCTTATCCGGTTTAAACCGTTTTAAGCTGGTTCATTCCGGGTTTATCAGGTTTAAACCGGTTTAAACCGGTTAAATCCGTTTTTATCCGGTTTTATCAGGTTTAAACCATTTCAAACCGGTTTTATTCGTTTTAAACCGGTTTAATACGGTTCAATCCGGTTTTATCCGGTTTAAACCGGTTTAAGCCGGTTCTATCTGGTTTAAAACGGTTTAAGCCGGTTCATTCCGGTTTTATCCGGTTTAAACGGGTTTAAGCCGGTTCTATCTGGTTTAAACCGGTTTAAGCCGGTTCAATCCGGTTTTATCCGGTTTAAACCGGTTTAAGCCGGTTCTATCTGGTTTAAACCGGTTTAAGCCGGTTCAATCCGGTTTTATCCGGTTTAAACCGGTTTAAGCTGGTTCTCTCTGGTTTAAACTGGTTTAAGCCGGTTCATTCCGGTTTTATCCGGTTTAAACTGGTTTAAGCCGGTTCAATCCGGTTTTATCCGGTTTAAACGGGTTTGAGCCGGATCATACCGGTTTTACCCAGTTTAAACGGGTTTAAGCCCGTTCTATCTGGTTTAAACCGGTTTAAGCCGGTTCAATCCGGTTTTATCCCGTTGAAACCGGTTTAAGCCGGTTCTCTCTGGTTTAAACTGGTTTAAGCCGGTTCATTCCGGTTTTATCCGGTTTTAACCGGTTTAAACCGGTTCAATCCGGTTTTATCGGGTTCAATCCGGTTGAAACCGGTTCTATCCGGTTTAAACCGGTTTTAACTGGTTCAATCCGGTTTTATCCACTTTAAGCCTGTTCTATCTGGTTTAAACCGGTTTACGCCGGTTCATTCCGGTTTTATCTGGTTTAAACCTGTTCAAACCGTTTTTATCCGGTTGAAACCGGTTTAAACCGGTTTAATCCGGTTTTATCCAGTTTTAACCGGTTCTATCAGGTTCTATCTGGTTTAAGCCCGTTTAAACCGGTTCATTCCGGTTTTATCCAGTTTAAACCGGTTTAATCCGGTTTTATCTGGTTTAAACCGGTTCAATCCGCTTTTATCCGGTTTAAACCGGTTCAATCCGGCTTTATCCGGTTTAAACCCGTTCAATCAAGTTTTATCCGGTTTAAACCGGTTTAAACCAGTTCAATCCGGTTTTGTCTGGTTTAAACCGGTTTGAACTGGTTCAATCCGGTTTTATCCGGTTTAAACCGGTTCTATCTGGTTTTATCCGGTTTAAACAGGTTTAAACCGGTTCAAGCCGGTTTTATCCAGTTTAAACAGTTCAATCCGGTTTTATCGGGTTTAAACCGGTTCGATCTGTTTTTATCTGGTATAAACCGGTTTAAACGGGGTCAATCCAGTTTCAGTCGGTTTAAACCAGTTCAATCCGGTTTTATCGGGTTGAAACTGGTTCAATCAGGATTTATCCGGTTTAATCCGGTTCTATCTGGTTTTATCCGATTTAAACAGGTTTAAACCAGTTCAATGCGGTTCTATCCGGTTTAAACCGGTTCTATCTGGTTTTATCCGGATTAAACCGGTTCTATCCGGTTTTATCCGGATTAAACCAGTTCAATCCGGTTTTATCCGGTTTAAACCAGTTAAATCCGTTTTTGTCCGGTTTAAACCGGTTTATACCAGTTCAATCCGGTTTTATATCGTTTAAACCGGTTCCATCCGGTTTTATCCAGTTTATACCATTTCAATCCGGTTTTATCCGCTTTAAACCGGTTCAATCAGGTTCTATCCAGTTTAAACTGGTTCTAACCGGTTTTATCTGGTTTAAACCGGTTTAAACCGGTTCAATTAAGTTCTCTCCGTTTTAAACCGGTTTAAAACGGTCCAATCCGGTTCTCTCCGGTTTAAACCAGTTTAAACCGGTTCAATCCGGTTTTAACCGGATTAAAACGGTTCAATCCGGTTTTATCTGGTTTAAACCATTAAAATCCGGTTTTATCCATTTTCAACCGGATTAAACTGGTTCAATCCGGTTTTATCCAGTTTAATCCGGTTCAATATGGTTTTATCCGGTTTAAACCGGTGGAAACCGGTTCAATCTGGTTTTATCCGGTTCAAAAGGCTTCTATCCGGTTTTATGCCCTTTAAACCAGTTTTAACCAGTTCAATCCGGTTTTATCCAGATTAAACCAGTTAAATCCGTTTTTATCCGGTTTTATCCGGTTTAAACCAGTTCAATCCGGTTTTATCGGGTTTAAACCGGTTCAATCCGGTTCTATCCAGTTTAAACTGGTTCTGTCCGGTTTTATCCGTTTTAAACCGGTTTAAACCGGTTCAATGCAGTTTTATCCGGTTTAAAACGGTTCTATGCGTTTTTATCTGGTTTAAAAAGGTTTAAACCGGTTCAATCCGGTTCTCTCCGGTTTAAACCGGTTTACATCTGTTCAATCTGATTCTCTCCAGTTTAAACCACTTTAAACCAGTTCAATCCGGTTTGATCCGGTTTAAACCGGTTCAATCCGGTTTTATCTGGTTTAAACCAGTTCAATCCGGTTTTATGCAGTTTCAACCGGTTCTATCCGGTTCAATCCGGTTTAAACCGGTTAAAACCGGTTCTATCTGGTTTTATCCGGTTTAAACCGGTTCAATCTGGTTTTATCCGGTTTAAACCTGTTTAAACCGGTTCAATCCGGTTTTATTCGCTTTAAACTGTTTCAATCCGGTTTTGCCCGGTTTAAACCGGTTTAAACCGGTTCAATCCGGTTTTATCAGGTTCAATCCGGTTTAAACCGGTCTAAGCCGGTTCAATCTGGTTTAATCTGGTTTAAACCGGTTCAGTCTGGTTTTACCCGGTATAAACCGGTTTAAACCGGTTCAATCGGGTTTTATCCGGTTTAATCAGGTTAAAACCGGTTAAAACCGGTTTTATCCTGATTTATCCGGTTTAAACCGGTTCAATCCGGTTTTATGCGGTTTAAACCGGTTTAAACCGGTTCAATCCAGTTTTATCCGGTTTAAACCGGTTCTATCCGGTTCTATCCGGTTGAAACCGGTTTAAACCGGTTCAATCCGGTTTTGTCCGGTTTAAACCGGGTCAATCCGGTTTTATCCGGTTGAAACCGGTTCAATCCGGTTTTATCCGGTTCAATCCGGTTTTATCCGGTTTAAACCGGTTCAATCCAGTTTTATCCAGTTTAAACCGGTTCTATCCGGTTTAAACTGGTTTAAACTGGTTCAATCCGGTTTAAACCGGATTAAACCGCTTCAATCCGGTTTTATCTGTTTTAAACCGGTTTAAACCAGTTCAATCCGGTTTTATCCGGTTGAAACCGGTTCTATCCGGTTCAATCCGGTTTAAACCGGTTTCAACCGGTTCTATCCGGTTTTATCCGTTTTGAACCCGTTCAATCTGGTTTTATCCGGTTTAAACCAGTTCATTCCGGCTTTATCCAGTTTATACCGGTTTAAACCGGTTCAATCCAGTTTTATCCGGTTTAAACCGGTCTAAGCCGGTTCAATCGTGTTTAATCCGTTTTAAACCGGTTCAATCCGGTTTTATCGGGTTCAATCCGGTTTAAACTGGTTCAATCCGGTTTTATCCGGTTTAAACCGGTTTAAACCGGTTCAATCCGGTTTTAGCCGGTTTAAGCCTGTTCTATCTGGTTTAAACCGGTTTAAGCCGGTACATTCCGGTTTTATCTGGCTTAAACCGGTTCAAACCGGTTTTATCCAGTTTAAACCGGTTTAAACCGGTTCAATCCGGTTTTATCCAGTTTAAACCGGTTCTATCTGGTTCTATCTGGTTTAAGCCGGTTTAAACCGGTTCATTCCGGTTTTACCCGGTTTAAACCGGTTCTATCCGGTTCTATCTGGTTTAAGCCGGTTCTATCCGGTTTTATCTGGTTTAAGCCGGTTTAAACCGGTTCATTCCGGTTTTACCCGGTTTAAACCGGTTCTATCCGGTTCTATTTGGTTTAAGCCGGTTTAAACCGGATCATTCCGGTTTTACCCGGTTCCAACCGGTTCTATCCGGTTTAAACCAGTTTAAACCAGTTCATTCCGGTTTCATCCAGTTTATACCAGTTTAAACCGGTTCAATCCAGTTTTAACCGGTTTAAACCGGTCGAAGCCGGTCCAATCCGGTTTAATCCAGTTTCAACCGGTTCAATTCGGTTTTATCCGCTTTAAACCGGTTCAATCCGGTTCTTTCTGGTTGAAACTGGTTTAAACCTGTTCAATCCAGTTTTATCCGGTTTAAACCGGTTCAATCCGGTTTTATCTGGTTTAGACCAGTTTAAAATAGTTCAATCCGGTTTTATCCGGTTTAATCCGGTTTAAACCGGTTCAGTCCGGTTTTATCCGGTTTAAACCGTTTTAAACCGGTTCAATCCGTTTTTATCCGGTTTAAACCGGTTCAATCCGGTTTTATCCAGTTTAAACCGGTTTAAACCAGTTCAATCCGGTTTTATCCAGTTTAAACCGGTTCAATCCGTTTTTATCCGGTTTAAACCGGTTCATTCCAGTTTTATCCGGTTTAAACCGGTTTAAGCTGTTTCAATCCGGTTTTATCCAGTTCAATCTGGTTTAATCCGGTTTAAACCGGTTCAATCCGGTTTTATCCAGTTTAAACCGGTTCTATCCGGTTCAATCTGGTTTAAACTGGTTTAAACTGGTTCAATCCGGTTTAAACCGGATTAAACCGCTTCAATCCGGTTTTATCTGGTTTAAACCGGTTTAAACCAGTTCAATCCGGTTTTATCCGGTTGAAACCGGTTCTATCCGGTTCAATCCGGTTTAAACCCTTTCAATCTGGTTTTATCCGGTTTAAACCAGTTCATTCCGGTTTTATCCAGTTTATACCGGTTTAAACCGGTTCAATCCGGTTTCAACCGGTCTAAGCCGGTTCAATCGGGTTTAATCCGTTTTAAACCGGTTCAATCCGGTTATATCGGGTTCAATCCGGTTTAAACTGGTTCAATCCGGTTTTATCCGGTTTAAACCGGTTCAATCCGGTTTTATCCGGTTTAAGCCTGTTCTATCTGGTTTAAACCGGTTTAAGCCGGTTCATTCCGGTTTTATCTGGTTTAAACCGGTTCAAACCGGTTTTATCCAGTTTAAACCGGTTTAAACCGGTTCAATACGGTTTTATCCAGTTTAAACCGGTTCTATCCGGTTCTATCTGGTTTAAGCCGGTTTAAACCGGTTCATTCCGCTTTTACCCGGTTTAAACCGGTTCTATCCGGTTCTATCTGGTTTAAGCCGGTTTAAACCGGTTCATTCCGGTTTTACCCGGTTCCAACCGGTTCTATCCGGTTTAAACCGGTTTAAACCAGTTCATTCCGGTTTCATCCAGTTTATACCGGTTTAAACCGGTTCAATCCAGTTTTAACCGGTCTAAGCCGGTCCAATCCGGTTTAATCCAGTTTCAACCGGTTCAATTTGGTTTTATCCGCTTTAAACCGGTTCAATCCGTTTCTTTCCGGTTGAAGCTGGTTTAAACCTGTTCAATCCAGTTTTATCCGGTTTAAACCGGTTCAATCCGGTTTTATCTGGTTTAGACCAGTTTAAAATAGTTCAATCCGGTTTTATCCGGTTTAAACCGGTTCAGTCCGGTTTTATCCGGTTTTAACCGTTTTAAACCGGTTCAATCCGTTTTTATCCGGTTTAATCCGGTTTAAACCGGTTCAATCCGGTTTTATCCAGTTTAAACCGGTTTAAACCAGTTCAATCCGGTTTTATCCAGTTTAAACCGGTTCAATCCATTTTTATCCGGTTTAAACCGGTTCATTCCGGTTTTATCTGGTTTAAACCGGTTTAAGCTGTTTCAATCCGGTTTTATCCGGTTTAAACCGGTTTAAGCCGGTTCAATCTGGTTTTATCCGGTTTAAACCGGTTCTATCCGGTTTAAACCAGTTAGCCCGGTTCAATCTGGTTTTATCCGGTTTAAACCGGTCTTATCCGGTTTAAACCGTTTTAAGCTGGTTCATTCCGGGTTTATCAGGTTTAAACCGGTTTAAACCGGTTAAATCCGTTTTTATCCGGTTTTATCAGGTTTAAACCGTTTCAAACCGGTTTTATTCGTTTTAAACCGGTTTAATACGGTTAAAACCGGTTTTATCCGGTTTAAACCGGTTTAAGCCGGTTCTATCTGGTTTAAAACGGTTTAAGCCGGTTCATTCCGGTTTTATCCGGTTTAAACGGGTTTAAGCCGGTTCTATCTGGTTTAAACCGGTTTAAGCCGGTTCAATCCGGTTTTATCCGGTTTAAACCGGTTTAAGCCGGTTCTATCTGGTTTAAACCGGTTTAAGCCGGTTCAATCCAGTTTTATCCGGTTTAAACCGGTTTAAGCCGGTTCTCTCTGGTTTAAACTGGTTTAAGCCGGTTCATTCCGGTTTTATCCGGTTTAAACGGGTTTAAGCCGGTTCTATCTGGTTTAAACCGGTTTAAGCCGGTTCAATCCGGTTTTATCCCGTTGAAACCGGTTTAAGCCGGTTCTCTCTGGTTTAAACTGGTTTAAGCCGGTTCATTCCGGTTTTATCCGGTTTAATCCGGTTTAAACCGGTTCAATCCGGTTTTATCCGGTTTAAACCGGTTTAAACCGGTTCAATCCGGTTTTATCGGGTTCAATCCGGTTGAAACCGGTTCTATCCGGTTTAAACTGGTTTAAAGTGGTTCAATCCGGTTTTATCCACTTTAAGCCTGTTCTATCTGGTTTAAACTGGTTTACGCCGGTTCATTCCGGTTTTATCTGGTTTAAACCTGTCCAAACCGTTTTTATCCAGTTTAAACCGGTTTAAACCGGTTTAATCCGGTTTTATCCAGTGTAAACCGGTTCTATCAGGTTCTATCTGGTTTAAGCCCGTTTAAACCGGTTCATTCCGGTTTTATCCGGTTTAAACCGGTTCAATCCGCTTTTATCCGGTTTAAACCGGTTCTATCCGGTTTTATCCGGTTTAAACCCGTTCAATCAAGTTTTATCCGGTTTAAACCGGTTTAAACCGGTTAAAACCGGTTCTATCTGGTTTTATCCGGTTTAAACCGGTTCAATCTGGTTTTATCCGGTTTAAACCTGTTCAATCCGGTTTTATCCGCTTTAAACTGTTTCAATCCGGTTTTATCCGGTTTAAACCGGTTTAAACCGGTTCAATCCGGTTTTATCAGGTTCAATCCGTTTTAAACCGGTTCTATTCGGTTTTATCCGGTTAAAACCGGTCTAAGCCGGTTCAATCCGGTTTAATCCGGTTTAAACCGGTTCAGTCTGGTTTTATCCGGTATAAACCGGTTTAAACCGGTTCAATCGGGTTTTATCCGGTTTAAACAGGTTTAAACCGGTTAAAACCGGTTTTATCCTGATTTATCCGGTTTAAACCGGTTCAATCCGGTTTTATGCGGTTTAAACCGGTTTAAACCGGTTCAATCCGGTTTTGTCCGGTTTAAACCGGGTCAATCCGGTTTTATCCGGTTTAAACGGGTTTAAGCCGGTTCTATCTGGTTTAAACTGGTTTAAGCCGGTTCAATCCGGTTTAAACCGGTTTAAGCCGGTTCTATCTGGTTTAAACCGGTTTAAGCCGGTTCAATCCGGTTTTATCCGGTTTAAACCATTAAAATCCGGTTTTATCCATTTTCAACCGCATTAAACTGGTTCAATCCGGTTTTATCCAGTTTAATCCGGTTCAATATGGTTTTATCCGGTTTAAACCGGTGGAAACCGGTTCAATCTGGTTTTATCCGGTTCAAACGGGTTCTATCCGGTTTTATGCCCTTTAAAGCAGTTTTAACCAGTTCAATCCGGTTTTATCCAGATTAAACCAGTTAAATCCGTTTTTATCCGGTTTTATCCGGTTTAAACCGGTTCAATCCGGTTTTATCGGGTTTAAACCGGTTCAATCCGGTTCTATCCAGTTTAAACTGGTTCTGTCCGGTTTTATCCGTTTTAAACCGGTTTAAACCGGTTCAATGCAGTTTTATCCGGTTTAAAACGGTTCTATGCGTTTTTATCTGGTTTAAAAAGGTTTAAACCGGTTCAATCCGGTTCTCTCCGGTTTAAACCGGTTTACATCTGTTCAATCTGATTCTCTCCAGTTTAAACCACTTTAAACCAGTTCAATCCGGTTTGATCCGGTTTAAACCGGTTCAATCCGGTTTTATCTGGTTTAAACCAGTTCAATCCGGTTTTATGCAGTTTCAACCGGTTCTATCCGGTTCAATCCGGTTTAAATCGGTTAAAACCAGTTCTATCTGGTTTTATCCGGTTTAAACCGGTTCAATCTGGTTTTATCCGGTTTAAACCTGTTCAATCCTGTTTTATCCGCTTTAAACTGTTTCAATCCGGTTTTATCCGGTTTAAACTGGTTTAAACCGGTTCAATCCGGTTTTATCAGGTTCAATCCGGTTTAAACCGGTTCTATTCGGTTTTATCCGGTTAAAACCGGTCTAAGCCGGTTCAATCCGGTTTAATCCGGTTTAAACCGGTTCAGTCTGGTTTTATCCGGTATAAACCGGTTTAAACCGGTTCAATCGGGTTTTATCCGGTTTAAACAGGTTTAAACCGGTTAAAACCGGTTTTATCCTGATTTATCCGGTTTAAACCGGTTCAATCCGGTTTTATGCGGTTTAAACCGGTTTAAACCGGTTCAATCCGGTTTTATCCGGTTTAAACCGGTTCTATCCGGTTCTATCTGGTTTAAACCGGTTTAAACCGGTTCAATCCGGTTTTGTCCGGTTTAAACCGGTTTAATCCGGTTTTATCTGGTTTAAACCGGTTCAATCCGCTTTTATCCGGTTTAAACCGGTTCAATCCGGTTTTATCCGGTTTAAACCCGTTCAATCAAGTTTTATCCGGTTTAAACCGGTTTAAACCGGTTCAATCCGGTTTTGTCTGGTTTAAACCGGTTTCAACCGGTTCAATCCGGTTTTATCCGGTTTAAACCGGTTCTATCTGTTTTTATCCGGTTTAAACAGGTTTAAACCGGTTCAAGCCGGTTTTATCCAGTTTAAATAGTTCAATCCGGTTTTATCGGGTTTAAACCGGTTCGATCTGTTTTTATCCGGTATAAACCGGTTTAAACGGGGTCAATCCAGTTTCAGTCGGTTTAAACCAGTTCAATCCGGTTTTATCGGGTTGAAACTGGTTCAATCAGGATTTATCCGGTTTAATCCGGTTCTATCTGGTTTTATCCGATTTAAACAGGTTTAAACCAGTTCAATGCGGTTCTATCCGGTTTAAACCGGTTCTATCTGGTTTTATCCGGATTAAACCGGTTCTATCCGGTTTTATCCGGATTAAACCAGTTCAATCCGGTTTTATCCGGTTTAAACCAGTTAAATCCGTTTTTGTCCGGTTTAAACCGGTTTATACCAGTTCAATCCGGTTTTATATCGTTTAAACCGGTTCCATCCGGTTTTATCCAGTTTATACCATTTCAATCCGGTTTTATCCGCTTTAAACCGGTTCAATCAGGTTCTATCCAGTTTAAACTGGTTCTAACCGGTTTTGTCTGGTTTAAACCGGTTTAAACCGGTTCAATCCAGTTCTCTCCATTTTAAACCGGTTTAAAATGGTCCAATCCGGTTCTCTCCGGTTTAAACCAGTTTAAACCGGTTCAATCCGGTTTTAACCGGATTAAAACGGTTCAATCCGGTTTTATCTGGTTTAAACCATTAAAATCCGGTTTTATCCATTTTCAACCGGATTAAACTGGTTCAATCCGGTTTTATCCAGTTTAATCCGGTTCAATATGGTTTTATCCGGTTTAAACCGGTGGAAACCGGTTCAATCTGGTTTTATCCGGTTCAAACGGGTTCTATCCGGTTTTATGCCCTTTAAACCAGTTTTAACCAGTTCAATCCGGTTTTATCCAGATTAAACCAGTTAAATCCGTTTTTATCCGGTTTTATCCGGTTTAAACCGGTTCAATCCGGTTTTATCGGGTTTAAACTGGTTCAATCCGGTTCTATCCAGTTTAAACTGGTTCTGTCCGGTTTCATCCAGTTTATACCGGTTTAAACTGGTTCAATCCAGTTTTAACCGGTTTAAACCGGTCTAAGCCGGTCCAATCCGGTTTAATCCAGTTTCAACCGGTTCAATTCGGTTTTATCCGCTTTAAACCGGTTCAATCCGTTTCTTTCCGGTTGAAACTGGTTTAAACCTGTTCAATCCAATTTTATCCGGTTTAAACCGGTTCAATCCGGTTTTATCTGGTTTAGACCAGTTTAAAATAGTTCAATCCGGTTTTATCCGGTTTAATCCGGTTTAAACCGGTTCAGTCCGGTTTTATCCGGTTTAAACCGTTTTAAACCGGTTCAATCCGTTTTTATCCGGTTTAATCCGGTTTAAACCGGTTCAATCCGGTTTTATCCAGTTTAAACCGGTTTAAACCAGTTCAATCCGGTTTTATCCAGTTTAAACCGGTTCAATCCGTTTTTATCCGGTTTAAACCGGTTCATTCCAGTTTTATCCGGTTTTATCCGGTTTAAACCGGTTCAATCCGGTTTTATCCGGTTCAATCTGGTTTAATCCGGTTTTATCCGGTTTAAACCGGTTCAATCCGGTTTTTTCCAGTTTAAACCGGTTCTATCCGGTTCAATCTGGTTTAAACTGGTTTAAACTGGTTCAATCCGGTTTAAACCGGATTAAACCGCTTCAATCCGGTTTTATCTGGTTTAAACCGGTTTAAACCAGTTCAATCCGGTTTTATCCGGTTGAAACCGGTTCTATCCGGTTCAATCCGGTTTAAACCCGTTCAATCTGGTTTTATCCGGTTTAAACCAGTTCATTCCGGTTTTATCCAGTTTATACCGGTTTAAACCGGTTCAATCCAGTTCTCTCCGTTTTAAACCGGTTTAAAACGGTCCAATCCGGTTCTCTCCGGTTTAAAACGGTTCTATGCGTTTTTATCTGGTTTAAAAAGGTTTAAACCGGTTCAATCCGGTTCTCTCCGGTTTAAACCGGTTTACATCTGTTCAATCTGATTCTCTCCAGTTTAAACCACTTTAAACCAGTTCAATCTGGTTTGATCCGGTTTAAACCGGTTCAATCCGGTTTTATCTGGTTTAAACCAGTTCAATCCGGTTTTATGCAGTTTCAACCGGTTCTATCCGGTTCAATCCGGTTTAAACCGGTTAAAACCGGTTCTATCTGGTTTTATCCGGTTTAAACCGGTTCAATCTGGTTTTATCCGGTTTAAACCTGTTTAAACCGGTTCAATCCGGTTTTATTCGCTTTAAACTGTTTCAATCCGGTTTTGCCCGGTTTAAACCGGTTGAAACCGGTTCAATCCGGTTTTATCAGGTTCAATCCGGTTTAAACCGGTCTAAGCCGGTTCAATCTGGTTTAATCCGGTTTAAACCGGTTCAGTCTGGTTTTACCCGGTATAAACCGGTTTAAACCGGTTCAATCGGGTTTTATCCGGTTTAAACAGGTTAAAACCGGTTAAAACCGGTTTTATCCTGATTTATCCGGTTTAAACCGGTTCAATCCGGTTTTATGCGGTTTAAACCGGTTTAAACCGGTTCAATCCAGTTTTATCCGGTTTAAACCGGTTCTATCCGGTTCTATCCGGTTGAAACCGGTTTAAACCGGTTCAATCCGGTTTTGTCCGGTTTAAACCGGGTCAATCCGGTTTTATCCGGTTTAAACCGGTTCAATCCGGTTTTATCAGGTTCAATCCGGTTGAAACCGGTTCTATTCGGTTTTATCCGGTTAAAACCGGTCTAAGCCGGTTCAATCTGGTTTAATCCGGTTTAAACCGGTTCAGTCTGGTTTTACCCGGTATAAACCGGTTTAAACCGGTTCAATCGGGTTTTATCCGGTTTAAACAGGTTAAAACCGGTTAAAACCGGTTTTATCCTGATTTATCCGGTTTAAACCGGTTCAATCCGGTTTTATGCGGTTTAAACCAGTTTAAACCGGTTCAATCCGGTTTTATCCGGTTTAAACCGGTTCTATCCGGTTCTATCCGGTTGAAACCAGTTTAAACCGGTTCAATTCGGTTTTGTCGGGTTTAAACCGGGTCAATCCGGTTTTAACCGGTTGAAACCGGTTCAATCCGGTTTTATCCGGTTCAATCCGGTTTTATCCGGTTTAAACCGGTTTAAACTGGTTCAATCCGGTTTAAACCGGATTAAACCGCTTCAATCCGGTTTTATCTGGTTTAAACCGGTTCAATCCGTTTTTATCCAGTTTAAACCAGTTCTATCCGGTTTAAACCGGTTTAAAATGGTTCAATCCGGTTTAAACCGGATTAAACCGCTTCAATCCGGTTTTATCTGGTTTAAACCGGTTTAAACCAGTTCAATCCGGTTTTATCCGGTTGAAACCGGTTCTATCCGGTTCAATGCGGTTTAAACCGGTTTCAACCGGTTCTATCCGGTTTTATCCGTTTTAAACCCGTTCAATCTGGTTTTATCCGGTTTAAACCAGTTCATTCCGGTTTTATCCAGTTTATACCAGTTTAAACCGGTTCAATCCGGTTTTATCCGGTTTAAACCGGTCTAAGCCGGTTCAATCGGGTTTAATCCGTTTTAAACCGGTTCAATCCGGTTTTATCGGGTTCAATCCGGTTTAAACTGGTTCAATCCGGTTTTATCCGGTTTAAACCGGTTTAAAACGGTTCAATCCGGTTTTATCCGGTTTAAGCCTGTTCTATCTGGTTTAAGCCGGTTTAAGCCGGTACATTCCGGTTTTATCTGGCTTAAACCGGTTCAAACCGGTTTTATCCAGTTTAAACCGGTTTAAACCAGTTCAATCCGGTTTTATCCAGTTTAAACCGGTTCTATCCGGTTCTATCTGGTTTAAGCCGGTTTAAACCGGTTCATTCCGGTTTTACCCGGTTTAAACCGGTTCTATCCGGTTCTATCTGGTTTAAGCCGGTTCTATCCGGTTTTATCTGGTTTAAGCCGGTTTAAACCGGTTCATTCCGGTTTTACCCGGTTTAAACCGGTTCTATCCGGTTCTATCTGGTTTAAGCCGGTTTAAACCGGTTCATTCCGGTTTTACCCGGTTCCAACCGGTTCTATCCGGTTTAAACCGGTTTAAACCAGTTCATTCCGGTTTCATCCAGTTTATACCGGTTTAAACCGGTTCAATCCATATTTAACCGGTTTAAACCGGTCTAAGCCGGTCCAATCCGGTTTAATCCAGTTTCAACCGGTTCAATTCGGTTTTATCCGCTTTAAACCGGTTCAATCGGTTCTTTCCGGTTGAAACTGGTTTAAACCTGTTCAATCCAGTTTTATCCGGTTTAAACCGGTTCAATCCGGTTTTATCTGGTTTAGACCAGTTTAAAATAGTTCAATCCGGTTTTATCCGGTTTAATCCGGTTTAGACCGGTTCAGTCCGGTTTTATCCGGTTTAAACCGTTTTAAACCGGTTCAATCCGTTTTTATCCGGTTTAATCCGGTTTAAACCGGTTCAATCCGGTTTTATCCAGTTTAAACCGGTTCAATCCGTTTTTATCCGGTTTAAACCGGTTCATTCCGGTTTTATCCGGTTTAAACCGGTTTAAGCTGTTTCAATCCGGTTTTATCCGGTTCAATCTGGTTTAATCCGGTTTAAACCGGTTCAATCCGGTTTTATCCAGTTTAAACCGGTTCTATCCGGTTCAATCTGGTTTAAACTGGTTTAAACTGGTTCAATCCGGTTTAAACCGGATTAAACCGCTTCAATCCGGTTTTATCTGGTTTAAACCGGTTTAAACCAGTTCAATCCGGTTTTATCCGGTTGAAACCGGTTCTATCCGGTTCAATCCGGTTTAAACCCTTTCAATCTGGTTTTATCCGGTTTAAACCAGTTAATTCCGGTTTTATCCAGTTTATACCGGTTTAAACCGGTTCAATCCGGTTTTATCCGGTTTCAACCGGTCTAAGCTGGTTCAATCGGGTTTAATCCGTTTTAAACCGGTTCAATCCGGTTTTATCGGGTTCAATCCGGTTTAAACTGGTTCAATCCGGTTTTATCCGGTTTAAACCGGTTCAATCCGGTTTTATCCGGTTTAAGCCTGTTCTATCTGGTTTAAACCGGTTTAAGCCGGTTCATTCCGGTTTTATCTGGTTTAAACCGGTTCAAACCGGTTTTATCCAGTTTAAACCGGTTTAAACCGGTTCAATCCGGTTTTACCCGGTTTAAACCGGTTCTATCCGGTTCTATCTGGTTTAAGCCGGTTCTATCCGGTTTTATCTGGTTTAAGCCGGTTTAAACCGGTTCATTCCGGTTTTACCCGGTTTAAACCGGTTCTATCCGGTTCTATATGGTTTAAGCCGGTTTAAACCGGTTCATTCCGGTTTTACCCGGTTCCAACCGGTTCTATCCGGTTTAAACCGGTTTAAACCAGTTCATTCCGGTTTCATCCAGTTTATACCGGTTTAAACCGGTTCAATCCAGTTTTAACCGGTTTAAACCGGTCTAAGCCGGTCCAATCCGGTTTAATCCAGTTTCAACCGGTTCAATTCGGTTTTATCCGCTTTAAAACGGTTCAATCCGGTTCTTTCCGGTGGAAACTGGTTTAAACCTGTTCAATCCGTTTTTATCCGGTTTAAACCGGTTCATTCCGGTTTTATCCGGTTTAAACCGGTTTAAGCTGTTTCAATCCGGTTTTATCCGGTTTAAACCGGTTTAAGCCGGTTCAATCTGGTTTTATCCGGTTTAAACCGGTTCTATCCGGTTTAAAGCAGTTAGCCTGGTTCAACTGGTTTTATCCGGTTTAAACCGGTCTTATCCGGTTTAAACCGTTTTAAGCTGGTTCATTCCGGGTTTATCAGGTTTAAACCGGTTTAAACCGGTTAAATCCGTTTTTATCCGGTTTTATCAGGTTTAAACCATTTCAAACCGGTTTTATTCGTTTTAAACCGGTTTAATACGGTTCAATCCGGTTTTATCCGGTTTAAACCGGTTTAAGCCGGTTCTATCTGGTTTAAAACGGTTTAAGCCGGTTCATTCCGGTTTTATCCGGTTTAAACGGGTTTAAGCCGGTTCTATCTGGTTTAAACCGGTTTAAGCCGGTTCAATCCGGTTTTATCCGGTTTAAACCGGTTTAAGCCGGTTCTATCTGGTTTAAACCGGTTTAAGCCGGTTCAATCCGGTTTTATCCGGTTTAAACCGGTTTAAGCTGGTTCTCTCTGGTTTAAACTGGTTTAAGCCGGTTCATTCCGGTTTTATCCGGTTTAAACTGGTTTAAGCCGGTTCAATCCGGTTTTATCCGGTTTAAACGGGTTTGAGCCGGATCATACCGGTTTTACCCAGTTTAAACGGGTTTAAGCCCGTTCTATCTGGTTTAAACCGGTTTAAGCCGGTTCAATCCGGTTTTATCCCGTTGAAACCGGTTTAAGCCGGTTCTCTCTGGTTTAAACTGGTTTAAGCCGGTTCATTCCGGTTTTATCCGGTTTTAACCGGTTTAAACCGGTTCAATCCGGTTTTATCGGGTTCAATCCGGTTGAAACCGGTTCTATCCGGTTTAAACCGGTTTTAACTGGTTCAATCCGGTTTTATCCACTTTAAGCCTGTTCTATCTGGTTTAAACCGGTTTACGCCGGTTCATTCCGGTTTTATCTGGTTTAAACCTGTTCAAACCGTTTTTATCCGGTTGAAACCGGTTTAAACCGGTTTAATCCGGTTTTATCCAGTTTTAACCGGTTCTATCAGGTTCTATCTGGTTTAAGCCCGTTTAAACCGGTTCATTCCGGTTTTATCCAGTTTAAACCGGTTTAATCCGGTTTTATCTGGTTTAAACCGGTTCAATCCGCTTTTATCCGGTTTAAACCGGTTCAATCCGGCTTTATCCGGTTTAAACCCGTTCAATCAAGTTTTATCCGGTTTAAACCGGTTTAAACCAGTTCAATCCGGTTTTGTCTGGTTTAAACCGGTTTGAACTGGTTCAATCCGGTTTTATCCGGTTTAAACCGGTTCTATCTGGTTTTATCCGGTTTAAACAGGTTTAAACCGGTTCAAGCCGGTTTTATCCAGTTTAAACAGTTCAATCCGGTTTTATCGGGTTTAAACCGGTTCGATCTGTTTTTATCTGGTATAAACCGGTTTAAACGGGGTCAATCCAGTTTCAGTCGGTTTAAACCAGTTCAATCCGGTTTTATCGGGTTGAAACTGGTTCAATCAGGATTTATCCGGTTTAATCCGGTTCTATCTGGTTTTATCCGATTTAAACAGGTTTAAACCAGTTCAATGCGGTTCTATCCGGTTTAAACCGGTTCTATCTGGTTTTATCCGGATTAAACCGGTTCTATCCGGTTTTATCCGGATTAAAC